>NC_045757.1:24540750-24760750 GCF_009193385.2 Nasonia vitripennis | reverse complement strand
ACGCATACATATACTTTGGGAAATACTATGTTTAAGTCAAGCTTGACTATATAGGCTACCGCGTCTGACTCGTACACCGATGAACTACTAATTCCGAGTATAAGAGAAGAAGTGACTAAAGCCAACTGCATTAACCATTTCAAATCAAAGCTCAACGACGACTTGGGAATACATTTTTTTTTCATGCTGCATATTCCCTTGAATTTTTCAGCCGCATGAATAGCGAAAGCAATGACGTCATGATTTCATAGCATCCTTACTGCGCGACTACGTCCCCAAAGAAATCCTACATCGCCGATATCGATTATTCCGCGAAAGAAAAAAGTAACAATAAAAGCATCGTGTCCTTGCTCGTCGCTAATATACTCTCTAACAGAGAAAAAGGAGATCCCGATGTCGTCACCTTCCTTGTGGAAATTACTTCATGCATCATAATTTATTTCTCCAATCTATATAAGTACGCATTGATATAGCAGAGAGATATTTTTTTAGCTTTTTTTCTTTATGCAAATAATGCCATTTATCTTTATCAAGGCATCATATTGCTTCGAACTCGATATACGATCGACCGAGGGAGGCGCAGGAAAAGATTGGCTTTCTTTGATAAAATTATTGAACCGCGGATGCAATTGGAGAATAACAACGAGTTTCGTTAAATTTTTTTTTTCCATATCTCGTATGGCTCTTCTACATACCGATGCATAACTCGCTTTCAGACAAAGTCTGATAAAGCTAACAAAAAACATACTGTTTCGTTAAGTGGAAAACGTGAATGTGTGTGTGGCGCTTTGTATAATTAAAATTTATTGCACGCCTTGTAAAGTAGTGCGAGACGATAAGGGTATGACTGTCAGGCACCCTCTTAAAAGCTTACAATTACATTTCACATAATGGCCATAAAGGATAGGTTTACAACGCGTTGCCCATTATCTTGGCCGTTTCAATCACGCGATATCAGCGCCGCTGTAATACGACCTTAACATGAATTTCCGTTCTTATTCTCGAATGCACACGATGTACCTTGCACTCTTTTAACGGGTTTATTTGCCAAGTTCACCCGTTATGTTATACCTGTGGTGGGCGGAAAAATGATTGCTTTTATGGGTATTCGTATTTCATACGCCAGTAGATTGATATCGAGTTTTGAAACCGTATCCTTTTCCGAAAAATCTTACACAAAACACATCCACTTTTTCTGCGAAATCCAACTTGGATAAATGTTCTCGCGCATATGGCGACCGTTTTATTTCCTCCTTTTAGTTAAACAAATCGACGAAACGAACTTGCAAACATCAGCGTTTTAAATAAAAAAAGAAGAAAATTGATTCATCAGTACAGCAATTATTCGCAGCGAAATAGTTTTCGGTGATCCCCGTCACGTAAGAAAAAGCCAACGTGCGCGTTAATTCCACAAGAGCGATTTTCGCGCTCTCGCCTCGTCGCTATACATACATACGTACACGCAGGTCTAAGTGCTCGATTGGACGTGCGATGTGTAGCTACATAAAAAGTCTGCGCGTCTCGTCCGTCGCGTCACCTAAATAAGGCTCGATCTCTCGCGCAACGTGCTCAGCTCTTATCAAACGCCGAAGCATCGGAGCCGAGCTACTCGAGGACAGAAATTCCTTTAACGCTCGACTGACTATACAGACGCGGAAGAAGAAGAAGAAGAAGAGATTAATTTTTCTCTCCACTGCAGACGCTGCTGCTATATACCTACACACGACGGAGTAGAGTATAAGCTGCTGCAGTGCGGCGCTAAAAATGTTACGGGTGTACTGTACCGGCGCATTGTGTTTTAATTAATGAATTTTCCACGCGCGCTTCTTACCTCCCGCTTTTTCTCTCTTTCTCTCTCTCTCTCTCTCTCTCTCTCTCTCTCTCTCTCTCTCTCTCTCTCCCTCTCTCTCTCTCTCTCTCTCGCGCGCGGACGGTTATGAAACCGGAAGGCAAATAGCTGCAGCAGCGGATCTTGATATTCAACTTTTTCCCGAACGACGCGACGATGTAATCTAATGTGCGTTATTTTGCTTCGGGGTTTTTCGCCTTGTCATCCTCGTCGTCGCTTGTATCGCGTACACGTTTGTAACCGACTCGATATGTTGGACTATTACATACCTTTTTGCGCGTCGGTGTTGAGATTTATAGTTGGAAAACCTTTGGAATCGACTAGTTCTTTCAAATTTCCTAGAGAGAGGAGCTAGTCTCGAAATGTAACGCGTTGTGTATTTTTATCTTTATACGCGTTACGTAAACGCGGCAAGAATTCTTTCGCTCTATATTATGTTATCCAACGCACGCTTCGGGCCAATTTGGAAATTGACAAAGCACCGACAGCGCGGTGTGTGCAAGAGAAAATAACTTTTTTAAGCCTAGCTATTATCGATGGACTGCAGTCACAAAATTTTACTAATTTCTTGCAATTTGTAAAGTCAACGATAAAAGTATACCAACTAAATCAGATAAAAACCCTGTTTCAATAATAACAGTAAAACAATTATAGCATGAGCGGCCCGAGAAGACAGTTCTGAGATAGATATACCGCTATAAACATATCATGTGCGCAGACTCTGATGAGGGAAAGTGAAAAGCGCTCACGCGCCACATATCTTCGCTCGACAAAGACTGTCGAAAATGGGTATTCGGCATATACTATAACTCGGCACGACATTGCGCCGAAGAATATCATAACTCTCTCCCGATTATCTCGGGAGAGAGTTCCAACTTCCAAGCACATTCAATTGAAAACGAATGACGCGCATCCTCGGGCTCATTAGGTAAACATGAAGCAGAGATTTGCGCTAAGACGAGCACCTCTGCAGTCCCCTCCCAAAACGTCGCTCGACACCCTCTCCCCCAGAGGAGCACTTTTTAATTTTCAGCACTAATCTCCTGAAATAACGGCGCCGTAACTTTCTCGGGGAAAAAAAGAACGAAACCCGAGCGAGATAAGTTCTCGACTGTGTTCTATACACTGCAGAGTGGTAAGAGAGAGAGAGAGAGAGAGAGAGAGAGAGAGAGAGAGAGAGAGAGAGAGAGAGAGAGAGAGAGAGAGAGAGAGGGAATAAAAGCGGTAATATCCTTCATCGCGCACGCGGTCCAGGACTCTCTCGCGACCTTATTAAGAAAACAGGCGCATAGCTCGAGCACTTGGGATTCTGGCGATTTCTTTCTTTGGCGCGATATATCTCTCTCTGCTGTCGCGAAATGGGCGCAAGCGAGACGTCACGTATAAGCTATACACACGCGATGCACTCTTGTGCAGAGGCGACGACGACGACGACCTCGCGAGCGATCGACCCGCCGTTAGATCATTAGGGAGCTTCAGCAGCTTCGCGTCGCTCTCGAGCTTTTGTTCTAATTTTAAAGGCTTTCGCCGCCAAAGTTTTCACGCGCGCTCGCAAACACGCGGCTACAGAAGCTTGGACTGTTTTCCGAGTTTTTTTTCGGCTCGCGGGAACAAATTCGTTACTTTGCTTTCGACGAGGCAGCTCTCTTTTTAATCCAATAAGCTCGAGTATCTCTGGCGGCGGAAAAAAAGAGAGAGAGAAAGGGAAAAAATGGAGAAGCCGCGAAGGTCGACTGCATCGTCTCCAAGAGACTGGTCTCAACCCAATTCTCGGCCCGATAAATAGCAGCTGCAGCGGCGATGGTTGCATCGCTCGGCCGCATAATCGATTTCATTACACCGGCGGTACTTCATCTTCGCATCGTCGCGACGACCTCCAATCAGCCCCGCGCGCATATCCCGAGGCTGCACGCGAGCCAGAAACCGTAGCAAGACCGGGATTCCCTTTGCTCGCTATATACACTTTGATTCCTCTCTAAATTACGTCCCTGACTGGCCTTTTTTGGTCCTTAATTCTCTTTCTCTATCTCGTTATGCCCGAGCCACGTGCATAATACAGGCATAGCTATATCTATATGGGCTGGATCGCGTGGGTGAAAAGTTTTTAGCCATGGGCTGAATTGGAAATACCGGGAATTCGACGCTGAATACCGAATGCGCTCCAGTCAGTCAATGGAACCAGAGATGTATCTATAGGCCATGCAGAGTAGAGGACGAAAATTGATTTCCGAAGTGAAGGCATTGAGATGCTTTTTATTTTTTAAAAATTGAGCACTGGATTTATGCCCGCGCGAGAGAGCTTGCTTTCTATTACGAGAAACTTTTATTGTATTCCGCAAGCGAAGTCGCGACTGTATCTGAATATTTCCAAGGAACTTTTAGCATAAGCTTCGATCTGGCTAAATCGATCTTGAACTTTTTACACCGACTACAAATTACCGTGCACATTCTTTTATTTTCGACGCAGCAGCTCTTGAAGCTTGAAAAAGCCGCGTAAAATTTTACTGCCGAGCTGCGCCGCGAGTGCCCAGGCAGCGACAGCAGGTATATTCGGAAACGCGTATATAACCATTCGTTCTTTTTATTAAATGTGAAATACTGTGACGGAAAGGATTACCCGTCCTCATACGAGTGATTTACGGATCAACGCTGGAAGCAAAGTAAACCCACACTGCACGACTTGATTAATAATCTGTCTGGAAAAAGCGAGCCGAGAGATATCACACACGCGCACTTTCAATGCGTTAATTTTTTTTTCAGGAGACTCCCATACTTTACACGAGAGTCTCGTCTTCGAGCTTTCTGCATCGGGACGTCGAGAATATTTCTCAGCATTACCGTCAGTCAGCTCGAAAAAGCCTCGTCAATCACACACACAAAGCCCGCACAATGTGACTTTCCCGTAAAGCTCGTCGGCCGCAATAAATCCTCGCAATAACGAATCTGCAGCTTCGCATCAATCATCGTTAGGTAGTACACACGCCGCAGCACTACACTCATTCCTCAGCAGCAACAGCAGCAGCAGCATCGTCTTCTCCAATAAACGCACTTTGATCTTCGATCGATCGTAGCACACCGAGCACAAACGTCGTGGCCCTTGAAAAAAAACTGCTGTCGTGCTAATTCCTCTCGCTTCTTTTTTTTCTCCTCGGCGAAACGCGACACCTAGTCGCGCGCGACGCTTTTACGCGATAAAACAATGCCGAGACGGAGAGAATGAGCTATTTCGGTCGCTCCTGATGTACACTCTACTACTTCTCGCGTCTCGTCGGATTCCACGCGCGACTGATTAGACTGTCGGGGAGAGGTGCGATTAACAAATTGCGGTTGTTGAACTCTTTTTGCAAAAATTTTCATACATGATATTCGTGAACGTATAGGTCTCGATTCATCAGCGGCTCAGAGAGGCAGAAAACAAACACGGCCCGGTCAATTTAAATGCAAATCCACGCGGAGCTCGGAATTCGACGGAGAAAAGCCCGCTGGCTTTCTTTATTCGGATCGAGCGAGCTTCGATCCATATTAGCCCCTCCGGCTTTTTTTCTCTTTTCCCTCGATGCAGCGTGTGATATACGCCCTTAACGAGGCTTCGGCGCGCGATTAATTAGCGCCGTATACGCGAATTTCTCGTGCGATTGTGTGTGTGTGTGTGTGTCACGCGCTCGAAATTCGCGCCAGATATCTTTTAGTGCCTCTCCGCAAGGCTGCGGCGCGAGAGCTTTTTAGTGGCCCATAAAAATCTTTGGGTAAAGTAGCTCTCGCGGAGCTAAAGCGACCGTGTAAAGTATCCATTCTGACAAGAGCTTGTTTTTTCTCGAGCCATTAATTTATCGACGCGCGTTGCGCGATTTTTTTTTTTTTTTTTTTTTTTTTTTAATATTAAGAGGCTTCTTATTTCACGCGCGAACACAACAGTATATTAGAGGCTATTTATAGCGGCCGCGCACATTGTTCCCAGGAAATATTGTCATGCAAATGACGGACGGCTTTCAGGCGCATAACTCATTTGCGGGAGCGATCCTTTTACAGGATTCATAAGTCGTAGGTGTTTTATAACGTCGAGAAAAATTCAACGAGCTTTCATCTCGACGAGTCTCGCGCGATTAGCAGAGAATGTTTCGGAGGTGTTCGATCACCGAAAATACAAGATAATCTCGCTGATATCTACAATCAACATTCTAAAGCAGCGTATACTCCCAAGACTGAGCCAACAATAACACGTCGCGATCCGAGTAATTTATCGAGCACTTCTAGAAGAGAGTCTGGACGGTCAAATATTTGCGCAGTACGCGTACAGCATTAAGTTCGCGCAACTTCTGTATAATAGATCGATTCACAAAACAGCTGTGCTTCCCCGTCTCCGTGAAACAGCTCTAGAATCGACTTATTCGACATCATACACAGTCTCTTTGAATTCGGCATCACGTTCGGCGCGTAAAAATTTTATCGCGCGCCCGCGCAAATTGAATTTGTAAAGAAGCTTTCATTGACGGGCGGCGATTTTCGCGCCGAGGAAAGAAAACACACACACACACACACGCGTGCGCGGTATAGCGAAACGAGGAAAAAAAGCCGAAGAAGCACATCATCGCGCAGTCACGTCAACTGCAACAACAACGTCTATTTTCCACGCGAGCGCACTACGTAATCCGCGACCCGCATTTCCTTCTTCCGGATCGAGCTGCATCAGCAGCAGCAGTCGCTCGGGACACTCACCTCGTGAATATTTCTTTTATTTATCTCGTTTCGCCCGATAATAGACGCTATCGATTGGTGTAAACGAAGTTGACGAAGCCGGGAAAACTGGCGAATTAGGTTCTCGCCGTGATCTTTGAGTCTGCATATAGTTTCCCGCGCACGCACACACTCTCCCTCGATCATTCGTCGTCGGCGAGGCCCTGCCAAAATTGCGTTCTGGCAGCGAGAGGAAGAAGCATCGGCAGCCGCGGCGTATATACTTATCGCTGAAATTCCGTACTTATGAAAAACTGCAGGAGGAAGACCAATCGGACGCACTACAACTTTCCGTAACTACTAGCACACGGTGTACTCATACGACGACGTATCGTGTGCGGATTTGCAATAACAATAATAGAGCTCGCGAGCGCAGAGCAGCAGGCTCAAGAGCAGCCGCCGTCGCGCATGCTGCTGCTGGACTGAGCCAATATGGCCCGTCGCCGTAGTCTCCCGCCACCGCGACGTCGCGTCCCTACTACCTACTCGTTCGCGCGCACGCAGCAGCACCTTGGGCGCATTATGCTTTCTCTCTCTCTCTCTCTAGTCAGCCCGGCTTGCCCCCCTCCTCGTCTATATGTGCTCTCTCTCGAGCCTCGCTGCTGAGCTCTCGTGAAAAATGTATCGCCGGGGAGCCGAGAGGTAACGACGGAGCTAAAGAGAGAACGAGAGAGAGAGAGAAATGGTAGACTTATTAGTGTAGTTATCGCAAGGAACACAGGCGCGATGACTTTCGGAGCTGCGGTTATAGGGATTCAGCGAATTTGGAAGTGGATACGCTGATGGGATATGTAAGCGTATTTGCGCGCGCGTGTGCGCGGGGAGTCTGCTGAATTATTAGGTTGTAATTATTTAGTCGGAATTACAGGGAGTTATTCGTGTAATTTCGGCACGAATCGAATGAGCTGCATTACGTGATGAGAGCATTTCCATGAGTTGAAATGGTAATGCACCCGCGGAATGAATAAATAATTTTTTAGCTGATTAATGACACAGTTTGCTTCGGTAAGGCTATTCTGGTTTGTTCGAACTTGTGCACAACTTTTACCGCACACGAGGACAGTAACGAAAGACAGCCACAGCAATACAAACGCAATGGTACTCGACGAGAAAAAAGGGCGCTGTATGCAATCGTAAAAAGATATGCCTCTAGAATTTTTTCCTTTCATATGGAAAGCCGCGTTCGTTTTAAATCTAAAATGTTTGCTCTTGTTCCATCTTTCGAGCTACTCCAGAGCTTTCAGAGCTTCTCTGTTAGCGAATTTTCTATCTCTGCTTCTCCCAGGCCATGTATTCCCTGCGAGGGAGAGAGAGTCGAACATGTTCTGCATACGGAAACCGTACGTGTATACGCCTCCTCCTCGAGATATTAAGAGCGCCGGGAGACAAAAGAATATTGCGTGTTATACGCGAAAGAATTTCCTCGTTATATGCCTTGCGATTATATTTACAAAAAATGAGAACAACACTGTTTCGCTGTGTTGAGTAACAATCTTCTAATATATTGAACCCTGTTTATACATTCTTCACCGAGTGTATTCAAAGTTTTTACGCAACTTGCCGACACACGTCCCAAAGTTTTTACTCCGTAATTCGCCGATATTACGAAACTTCTTTAATATGTAGACAAAGATTTAAGGATAAATGACCGATATCGAACCGCACGCACGCAATAAGTAGCCGCACAGACTTTTTCGACTCGATCTGTACAGTCGAGCTCAGCCGGAACAAGTTCGCAGCGAAAAATTCGCTGCAGAGATCTGTGTCTCAAAATTTCGAGCTTAATTCGCCGAGAAAGAGCTTAGAAGCGAGTAAATCCTTTCTCTCTGCCGGTGACACCACGTCTCGGCCGTGTCTCCTTCAGCTTAGACGTGTTCAACCGGCAGGATAACGCCGCCGAGTTCCGTGTCGGGTATAGTATAATACATGTATACCTGCTCGGGTAGAAGAGGTAAATACAAAGGAGAGAGCCTGGGATGGCAACAGTCGTAGAAAGGACAGAGTTATTAAGGAGGAGAAAAAGTGAATAAGGCGCTGGAATGAAAATTACAACGATGAATGTGCAGCTGCGGAAGCGGCTTCTATTGCGCTCGAGTACGTTGAGATATTTATTTTTGCTCTGCGATTCGAGGGATACGCTTTTATACGAAGGAATTTTTGTTTGTTTTTCGTTATCTCTACAGCGCAGAGCGGGATTGTTTTGTCGATGCTGTAGGTACACTGTTTTATCTTCGCGGGTTAACGGAAGATGTAATGGAAGTTATTTATATACAGCTTCCGACGGTTTATGAAGTAATAGATTTGTTACACTCTCGACATTTTTAACGGTATACACTTTGACCCTAGGTATGCTGTGTTTATTGCCATGACCGCGTGGCAGGATTTTGCTCGTTAAAACAGTGCATCTTAACGAATTTTCAATATCGGACTCGCGATAACAACGTTCACGTGACGAATTGCATGTATAGCGTTAGTGTTATACCGAAGAAGGCTTTTTCTGAAAATTTGATACCTTTATAATCTTCGTGGAATCTTCACGCTTCAAATTTTTATAGAAAATAGCACTAGCTTGTATTAGCCTTTCGCTCGTATTTGCAACATTGAAGACGTATCAGCTTAAAAGCTACTAAAGTATGTCTTTGAAATATACTGAATTGAATATTTGACGATGTATAAAACGCTCGAAAAATGCGACATGCATAAGGGAGTACCGTGAAAATTCGATTGGAAAATATCGAGAAAATGATAAGCTACAAGCTAGGTTCGCGCGAATCTTACAACTTGTTTAAATAAAAATGTGACATGAACAAGTAACTTCGAATCCGTCGCAGAATTCTATTTTTAATGCTTTACGTGTATCTTTGCAATAACAAAACTTAATATATTTCTCCGTCGTGCTTCAGAAGTGACTTTTATATTTTATGAAAGTTACAATGCCCGATTTGTCTGTGATTTGTAGTTTTCTGGTATCAGCCAGGCAAAATTAAATCTTCTTTGATCTTGAAGCCAGATTCTCTTATTTACAGCATTAAGTTATTAAATTTCTTTTTCGAGCTTATAAAATATAGGCGTATTTTAGGAGAGGCGCCTCTCGAAACAATCATTCTTAATTAAGGTAATTAATTTGTTTCAACTACCACAACAACAGACAGTGAACATACCCACGCTAACTTTGAAAGTTTTGGTTTATATTCACGCAACATAAATATGTATCTTTACGGTGCAAATATGATAATATATTACGCTGATTATAACTTTACAGAAAACCTACCAACTTTTTTAAACTATGAAGAAGTTTCGTCAACGGAAATTTTTTTTTTTTTTTAAATACAGGTGACTAATTACTGATTATCAGCAGAAGATACGCGATGTTCATCAGCTAGTTTTGATGAAACAATAATTAAGATGCAAGGGTCGATAAGGAAGCCACAACTGAGCATGAATATTAAAATTTATTCATAAGCTGTAATCTCGAGTCTTTGAGGTCAGGCGCGTACACTCTCCAAGAAGAAACATGATTAAAAAAGACAAGCAGGTCGTTTGTAACGAGAAAAAGACCGCAGAGTCGTTTAAACACAATGCATCGCCGTACAAATTTTATCGACAAATCAGTCGGAACTCGGTCGGTCGTAGCAGCCCGCCAGACATCATTTTTATTCCCAAAACGCAGAGGAAAAAACGAAGCGAATGACCATCGAAAGAGCCGTCCTGATTACAACCACGTTGTTTTTCCCGTAAAAAAAGCACAAGGACGAAGCGGAAAACCAGCACACACGTACCATCGAAAAAATCAAGAGAGAGATCCTCTCTGAACAAGAGGTCGTAAATTTAATGATCTAAATAAAGCAGTCGGATGACTAATCGAGAGGCCAGATTCAGGATAGTCGCAGGGGGAGAATAAGATGCACGAAGCTCTCGTCGTGTATGCGCTTAGCCGGGCACAAATCCAGAGAAGGGTGTGCCTGAAGAGGGAAGCGTAGGCGAAAAGGGGATCAATAGATTTTACGGCTGCTGCTTAATTTACTCTCGGTTACATCGTGACGCTGCTGCGCCTTGTTTCGAAGTTTTTACGTATACGCCCAAGCCATTCGGAAATTCGACAGTCGCTATACGGTCGAATGGATCGTAAAGAGTCTACGCGCGCAGTGATTTTTTTCCCTTCTTTTTCCGTACTTCGCAGGCAAATAAATGCGTGATTTGGAAAATTGGATTTTACTGAAAGTCCTCCTCGTATTCATGCGCCGCGAGGCTGATGAGAATCTCTCGCCGGGGTCAATATTTGCAGGGACTAATGCGCCGACTCTCTGAATGAATCAATTGATGCTTTTAATTAGATGGTGGGCGAGGAGCGAAGGAAATGATTGTATATAGATCGGTCTTATTTGATTACATTCAGTGAGAAACCTATTACATTGAAAGTATCTTAATGTAAATCAGTAATAAAGACGGAATACGTTGGAGTCAAAAACGTCGAGGACGGAATTGGAATTCCGATCGGCGATGATAGTAATTTCAAATTTGAAAGATCAACTTTCCAACGAACGGCGGCCTAACACACACACACACACACAGCGGCTTTTTGATCAATATGAGTCATCTGCAAGCAGTCACGTACGTCCTGACTTGCTACTCCACTGGCAACTTCCAGAAATGGACTCTCGGTACTCTGGGGGCTTGGCGGATGCGCAAAATCCAGTCGCGCTCTGTACTTTTGCAATTATCGTTTTCTCGCTGAATCGGGTTCTCTGGCAAAAACGATCGAGCGCGGCACTATATATAGGTGCGCCTTTCGAATATAGTGAGTATAAGGATGGCGATTTAAAATCCATAAAATTTTCATATCGCCCATCGGTATTTATTATGTCCGTATGAGAAAGATGAGTAAAGTTGAAACGGCCTCAAGTTGGAATGACTTTACCGTTCCATATGTGTTTTAGTGGATATTAGATGATGTACAATAATATCGCGGCGATAAAGAAAAGTTAGATCGAGTATAAAACGCCTTTATAAAAATAAAATGGGAACCGCCGAAGGAGTTATCGGTTGAGAGGAAAAAAAACGATTTTGTGTTTTACATTTTATCTGCAAGTAGTCGACGTTAGCGAATAATAAGGTAAGTTTTTACAACACCACGAGTGTCTAATCTCTAGTCTATTTTCTGCGCGCGGTTATCAGTGTTTTTTCAGTTATACAGTACTAGTTTTATTGCCAGGAGGCTTTTTCAATCAGATTAAGCAATTTAAGACGACGTACTCTTGATTTGTTTGAACAAGTTAAAATTTGAAGTTGTAAATGATCCGAGCCGTAGATATCAACGTCAGCTCTGGTTACGCACGAAAATCGATTTAAATCACTCGTTTTTTTTTTTTTTTGCTTTGTTTGTTGAACTTGAATGAGTCGCGCATGTTTCTACAAAAAATTGTAAATCAAATCGCGAGATCAATATAAATTCCTCTCGAAAAATTGAATCATATCTCAGTCCCCAATTTATACGTCAACTCGAGAACAACTACGTCATCGTTGACGTTGCAACGCAGTAAATATTCCGTACGCTTGGTACATATCTTTAAAACTCGTCGAATCAGCTGTTCGATCGATCGAGTTGGCATTATTAGACGCACAAAAGCGGTCCGATAATATGCTCTCCTCGAAATATGTAAAGCGTCGCAGGAATGAAGCGGCAATTGTAAATCCAAATGAGAGGGTGGTCGAATCTAATTGCCTGAAAAAGTATCAGGAGCGCAGGCGGGCGAGCCACGCGCGCACAACAATAACCGTTCGATGAAACGCGATCGCGTTCATCGAGCTGAATGCAATTACAATCGCTACATTGTTATTTTCGGAGTTATAAATATAGCTGCAGACAGGGCAGAGCATGCGGTGCTTGAAAAAGTTCTGCTTTCGAAAGCTCGGGGCCGTTTTCCCAATACATCGCGGAGCTCGTATAGCGTGAACTGCGTCGATATCGGAACAACGACTGCAGAAGCTTCTAAGGACGCCAGTGCAGCTGGAATCGGCCAATTATTCCGCATAAATATGCACATGAACAACGAATTTCACTTGTTTGTGGACAAGGCGTCGTACAGAGGGAAAGTGCGCGTGCGGCGACACTTTTTGAATGGACGTCACGTAGTGCTCTGCCTTGCGCGATGATTGTATCTCGAGACAACGACGGCGACGAGCTCTCGTTATCAACTCGTCGGGCCTCTGATGAATTTCCTTCGTTATCGCGCTGTATTTTTCTAGCTGAGCATGATCCGCTGATGGAACAAAGTCGAGCACAGCAGCTGATGATCACGTGGTTTTCGTCTGGCACTTCAGTGCGCTGCTCTTCTCGTGTTTTATTGACGACGCGACTTTGTCATTTGCTGTGGTTTGACTTGCAAAGTTGTTAATGTAAAACTGCACACACCGCCGGTCATAAATTAACATTCACAGGGAACGCCAGCAACAATCATTCCAATTACACGACCAAAGTCAGACAAAGGGTCGAAATAACCGTTCCTGAACCTACTATTAATGAACATAAAATCAGGTCTAAAAACCCAGCAGCAGCCGTCGAAACAAATTCCCCTCTCGGATTCGGCGCAACGTCTGTGTGCGTGCGCGCGTGAGACCGAAACATTCGTCGTCTGCGGCAGCCTTTGCCCAACCGCCCACGCGTTTCCTCGTTTGCTCGTGATTGCGGTTGCGGCAGCGGAGGCACGTCAAACCAGAGTCGCCAAGGGACGGTCAAAGGGACGGAGGGGGGGGGGAAGGCAAGCGAAATGTCTGACCAGAGCTCGACTGGAACTACTGCCGCGCGACGCCGAGCCTTTTGCAGCAGCGTGCAAATGGACGACGCGATTATTGCCCTGGCCTGAACCAATATTTAATCTGCTTTCATATTCTATGAGCCACGAAGTTAGCTCGCTGCGGACGCCGGGGATGCCTGGGATTTGAATTTTGTTCTCATGTATTTCTTTCTTGACTGTAGGCCGATTCGAAGTGGCTCGATTATTATTTTACTTATACTCCACAAGAGCTTGAGAGCAAAGTATTATACAACTGAGCTTCGACGTTATCGCCGCACTTCGCCTGATGAATCCACTGAATAATTTATGCGACTCTTCCAAGCGAATCATCGCGCGAGAGCCCTTGAAATATTCGTAACTACTCATTTGACTTCGAAACTGTAACGAGAGGGTAAATTTCAATCGTCAAAGCAAAATGTAATTACAAAGGCATTTGTTGCGCAGTATACGAGCTTGTAACAGCAACCTATCCAGCTGGGGGACTCGCATATACGTCGGTATAGCTTTTCCAGCGAGTGCAGCGGCATTTCCAGTGGCCCGAACTTTATAATGCGCTCGTGGTAAGCGACACCTCGATAAGTGTCCATTTTCATCGGGCCGCAGAGAAATTCATTCCTGTGAAAGCACACACTTCTGCGGAGCTTTCACGTGCCGAGAGCGTATGGCTGGAGCGGATGAAAGAATCGACCACAAAGGAGGAGAGAAAGCTTTTGGGATTGATTAAAAAATGGGCTGTACTCGGTAGTGCCGATCATACAAAATATCTCGGATGTACAGCGCAGTAGCTGTACACATTTTACAATTTTCCGCTTATTTTCGAATCGGTATACTTTCAGAGAAGAGTACCGTGTCGACAGACCATTGATTTTGATTTGTATTGATTTTCCACATCAGGTTACGGTTCGTAAATCGAAATGAAAAAAAAACTCAACGGGCGTCGATGCGATGGAAAATTGTTGTTTGCACGGAAACAATATTTTCCACCGAAAAACTGGCAGCTCTTAATTGGAACGATGCACTCGTATAACTGGGAATTATGGCGTCTCGTTATACAGAGCTGAAAGCGTCAGCTGTATACACACAGTTGCGCGATTCTGACTACTGCAGACTATTCGGAATTAAGTCAACAACATTCGCCCCGAGATACGCAATCGCACCCGAAGGTGAACGCGTCAATGCTAATTTGATCGTTATAATTGGCTGAATTGTACTACTATCCGATTGGTTGCCGTAAGCGACCTAAGTACAATACGCTGCCGAATACAAGCACGTGTGTTTGTGGGAATGAATCTGTAGAGGATGTGCGATGCCAGATTCGTTTCTGAAGATATTTTTGTTCACTACTTACGAAGTGTGGTTTATGGCTTTGCTTTTACGGATGTGAATCACACATCCGGGTTCGAAGTGTAATATCTTGATTTATGGAAAAAGATGTACTCATATAAGTTTAATTATTATATTTCCATTCACGTGCGAATGCGATCGTATAATTCGAATCATTAAATTATGATTAGAGGAGACGAGAGCTGGGACAGCGTCATCACCGAAATTTTCTATGCGCGTAATAAGACGCCCGCGCGCGAGAGAGAGAGAAAGAGAGAGAGAGAAAGAGAGAGAGAGAGAGAGAGAGAGAGAAAGAGAGAGAGAGAAAGAGAGAGAGAGAGAGAGAGATAAAGAGAGAGAGAGAGAGAGAGATAACTGATAAACTGGAATCTGTTTGATAAGACACGTAATTAAGTGATATCTAAACTCGCTCTAGAGTCCTCTTATCTATAACTATGTAATATATACTATTGAAGAGTCTCGCGCGCGGTAAGCGACGATAACGATATTTAATTAGGATAAGTCTTGTATCCGCCTGTGTTTGTCTTTTAATAAGGTGAAAACGTCACGGAGCTCTCGCCGCTCTGTTTTTTCTCTCCGAAAACGTTCATGATTTACACGCGGCGAATAAGCACGCGTCTCAATTCGCAGCGCGGGTAGTTGGACTTTGCTCAGTTTGTTGTACCCGCGTGACTAAGAGGAACGATAAATTAGATCGTATAACTTTAGATCAGTAGTAGAGATGCTCACACGGCAGTAAAAATATTGATGAAGTCACAAAATTTTCCTTCCTCTCCTTCAGCTTCCTCTAGGAAAAATCCACTGTTTCTCCTGCTTAGTGCATCTACAAAAATTTCCTCTCGACACGCGTTCCCTGATAAAAACGCTCGTTCGACAAAAGAAAAATTCATGTCCACCGCTGTTACGCGAGAGCTGCAATAGCAGGAAACCGTTGCAGTCATATTAATGAGAAGCCAGATAAAACTACGCGTGTGTGCTATCTCTTCTGCCGCATTGGAATGCGTTGTGCAGGTCAACGGCGCGCTGAATGTGAGCGTACCAAAGTGTCGAGCGCATATGCAACGGAAGGAAATCGCGTTATTCGGAAATTGGTCGTCTTGCGCACAGTTCAGCGCTTGGGAACTCGGACGAAATAAAGAGATGCAGGAGGACATAAAAGAAGCGGTGGGGAACGGCTAATGATGCAAAAAAAAGGTAGATGTGAGAGATACACGGAATGTAAGGATAATAGAGAAGCACGAGAAGGGTTAGAAAAAGTGGAAAATTTATCATGGAATAATTCGTTATCGTGTGCATCCACCTGTATCAAACTTTATACAAATTATGATCAAAATATAATTTTAATTATGATGCTCGTATTGCGTACGCATTAATATTTTATGCAGGTGAAAATCGAGCAATATTTCATTTCAGTATGCGTGCGTTTGAGATTGTTAATACAAATGAAAATATTAAATGTTTCAATTTTCGAAAATATGCGGGCAAATTGCAAGCAAAGGTACAGTTCTCGTCAATTTCGAATAAACGGCGATAATTTGATATTTCGGTGTGTACAAGATATGAGTAAATATTAATTCATAAATGCTTACTTCAAAGTAAATTACTCGCGTACTTTGAGTAATTGTATTTATATGCTATGTGTTATTGTTCATAGTAAACACGGTCTATACTTTATTAGCTCTCTATATAAAGCCGGAACTAATACGTGAAATGTTTGGGACAGCGAATTTCCTTGTCAAAGACGAAACGTGGAATGATTTTCGCGGGAGAAAATTAAATCCAGTTGGAAAACGATTCACCAGTGTGTCTTTATCCCCCTGTGTCATAATACAGTGACACAGGGGGATAAAGTTCACTGCCATTTCGTCGTGTGATACAGAGTTGAGATTTACTGCTACGCATAATTACGACGTACCTCACGTTGACTCTCGGTCTACAGTCACAGCAGTAAATACAAAAATTTAAAGAATAAACGAACTTAATAAGTAGCACAATTGTCATTCTCCCTACACAACCCGCATGTAGTGTAACGTCATTACAATGTACCGTTACACGATACGCTTCGCAGACTCGCGTTTCCGAGTGTAACTCCAAACTGCGCAATTCCGCGCATGAAGGCAACAAATGCGCGAACCCACAGCCAGAAATTCGAATATTCAAAGTGTTTCTCGGAAAAAGGTCCATATCACGGAGCTTACACACTGCGGACAATTTCCCAAGCTGATGCCTGAGTACCTATTCTCTCGCTCGAAAGCTCATTGAGGCACATACCGCACGAATAGTACCGCACGAAGAATCGAGCACAAAGAGGATTACGCGAGCTGAGGAGAGAATGATTCGAAACTCCCGCCACGCTGACGTAAGAGCTGCTTTACTCTCGCTTTCCGCATATAAAATCCGGAAATTTCGTTGAGCAGTGTATCTAGATCGACGGTGCTCTTTTTCAAACCGAACTCTCGCGTGCGTGCCATTTTCAGGCGAGTTTTTTCCTTTCGAGCGGGAACGTTGAACGGCGTTAACTGCACGCAATCGGAGTGGTCTTTAATTTGTTTTACAGAAATAGAAGGGGCGTTAATTGCGATTGCGGTGGCGCCGGGCTTTGATGATTGTTGTAGCCTTCTCCGCCAGGAGTTTAAACATATCGCTTTTCCGTGTGGCCGGAATCCGGTGAAGCGTTAAGCTTCTCTATTGTACTAATGTGTAGAGCAAATTTTACGTATGTATCTCACAAAAAAATGTGAAATAAAAAAAAACGTTTCCAGGAATCCACGCGCACATTCGAAAATGAAAAAAGCTTCTTTCATGATTAAAAAATAGTCGGTCGTACGATATCCAATCGACGGCGAATTTAAATACATGAAATTATACCAAAGACTTTAGATGCGCTTCGTATGCAATTAGAATACGAGCGGCCAAAACAGCAGCTCAAACAAGGCAGATTTAGGCACTATACTATATCTGGGAAATGGAAAAGTGATTATGCGCCACCTATGTTCCCCTGTCACAGACACCTTTTGTCATCATAATTTCTCAATCTTCACTTTTTGAGGTTAGAAATTCAAACATACGCAGACGTTGCGCGGTTAATCAATGAACGAATAGAATGATTACCATGTCTTTTTTTAAGAAGAAAGGTACAGAAATAAAGCTCATTAATCCATCAGTAAGCTTTAGTACGACCCACAACGTTCCCCCTCTCTAAAATTATTCTCAAAAAAGAGTCGCAGCGCACAAAGCTTCCTAGACGTTTTCCACAAATCTCAGACTTTCCCTGCCCCTCTGCCGGCGACTTTGCATAAAATTCAGCGCGACCCTAAATTCCAGATAATACCCTGACAACGGCCGAGGGCGCGCATACGCATAAATGCATGGATTTTTCGCGGCGCCTCTTAATACCCGGGGCTCGGCTATATATGCGCTGCGCTGCAGAAAGCCTACATCGATGTTCCTCGACGACACGCGTACACACGCACACATTTTCGCACGAAACACAGAACGGACACCGACATACCCCTACGCGTATACGTGTATATCGCAGTCTCGCGTCATCGCTGTGCTGGTGGCCCAGTTTCCTGCTGAACCCCCGCGAAAGCTCTACTCGCTCCCCTCCACTCTGCTCAAGCTCGGCTGCTCCAAGACCGTAGTGGCGCCATCTGGCGTCGGTTCGAAGCTGCGGCGATCCTCGCTTGGTAAGTTCCGACTGAGGGTAGAGCTTGCGGTGAGCTTGCGTCGACGGAGCGGCCGAAAGCTCGTCGGTTGATAAAGCCGAGAGCGACTAGAACTACTGACGCTACCCTCTGGCAATAATCGATTACATGTGTAGCGGGCTTCGAGCAGTAAATAATCTCGGAAGCTGAGCAAGTGGGTAATGCTGATGGACACGACTTGAGAAATATGGAGCGGAATGGCCGGCAACTGCTTTTTCTTGTACATTGCTCGCTCTCCCGCATCCGATCATATCTCGAGCGACGTTTTCTCCTTTTCTTCCTCTCCGTGTTGATTGACTGTATTGCGTATGTGCGACGCAGCTGGAGATTGAGTGCCGACGCTTTATTTTTGCGAGCAAAGCTGTTCGGAGAACTGATTAATCTGTTGAGTGCTCGCTGATGCGCGCTGCAGAGAGCGATAAAGCTGGACCGTATTACAGGGGCGGTCGCTGCCTTTCTCGTCTATAGCCGCCTACTGTTCCGACATCCGTAATATGGATTGGATTTTTTTTCCTCCCGCGAGAGCAATTTGGCTGCGAGGGGACTTTTGTTCGAAAAATTTTATCCCGACTGCTTCTCTCTGGTTTTTGCGGCTGCTTGGATTTTGCACCCAACCTTTGAATATTCGGCTCTTTAATGCGTGTAGCGAATGGGTGATAAAAGTTAATGGCCCAAAGATATGCCAAAAACGTTACTTTTGAGTATTATATTGCGCTGTTAAGTAGAAAAGCACGAGGTGTAATCAGTTGTGCGGGCTGCGGGTGTCGGGTTTTAAAACTCGCGAATTTCGAGACAATAATTACGAGAAAGAGATTAAATTGCTTTCAGTGGAAATAACAATGAGTTCATTTCGGAATAACGTGACTTATTTGTTCGACTCGAGTTCCAAGCGCCACTGCTCAACCGGCACGTAGCTCTCACGTAAATCCGTGAACTTTGCTTGTATGTAACTGTAAGCCCTCGTGCTGAGTAATTAGGCTAATTGTTTACAACTGATCTTCATAAGAATTTAATCTAAACTCGAGTTGCACTAGGCGTTTCGTGCTTTGTTTTCGTTTTAAATCACTCTAATCTGCCAAGAGAAGTTAAAAATTGTTAATTGAGAATGAAAAATAAAAGTAGCCAGAGTTTTAAATCTGCCGATTAAGATCAAATCGAAAATTGCTATTCTATTGATGCACTAAATTACCTTCGGTTATCCGCTCACCGGAGATAACGCACACAAACTTATAGAACGAGGATGATACACAGTATATGGTGCAGCATTTACCACCGACGGAAAAACAAAGCAAACGGAAATTTTTCCAAAAAAGCCAAACAACCGAGAGGGAAAACAGCGGCAACAAACAAAATATGCATAATTCAGTGTACGTTCTCACGGCGCGTTTGAACCGCGCTCGTTTGCGCGCATCCGAAAAGCTCGAAAAAGCTCAGTCGGTGTTCCCCCCCCCCCCGAACTATTTCATATTCAAATTTCGCGTAGCGCGCTCTCTCCCCTATCCGCCTCAGCAAACTTTTAAAAAATCTCTCCTGATCCCCCGGCCGCACAAAAGCAATCCAGCCGATTCAGCGCATTCACTCCCTCGGCTCGATCCGGCTGCAGCACGCGCGCCGTGGGAAACAAGCGCGTTTTAATTGCCCGTCTCGCTTTTACCGCTATATACACACATGCTATAGCTATATCCGCAAGGATTTCAGCGGTCAAAGGTCCAGCGCTGATCTGCCTCTTGATTCACGTATCGGGAGTGCTATAGACACTCGCTGGGATTAATAGACAGGAGCGTCATACACAGCGATAATAACTAGCTCGCTCGCTCGGGATAACTTTTTTTAATTAATGCACTGTGCAAGCGCGCACGTACGCACGTCGGAGCAGCGCAGCTAAAGCACAGCAGCAGCAGCAGCGTTGAACTTGCTTGATTGGTTTAATCATCGGCCTGAATTATTTAGTGGGTTATAGGCTCGTCGGTGAGCGAGCGCTCGCGCGCAAATCGTCTGATGCTACTGCTGCTTTGCGCGCAGCACCTATATAGATCCACGTCACACGCGCGCTCGCATGTAAGGTCGAACTTGCGACTCGACGCGTAAAGGTATACACGCGCACGCATCGAGTATATGCTCTCCGACATCAAAGCCTTCCTGATTGGATTAACCGGACGATGGGAAAGTCGTCGTTACATACTCGTGTATGCTTGTGGGAGCTTTTTATGTTTTTTCGGTGTCGGTGATTGTTTTTCTGAACTTTTAAAATTGAATCGTTCGCGGAATATTGCTTCCCCCTAGAGGAAGCTTTGTAATAGTAAAATTTTGAGTTTCGTCAACACTTCTAGAAAATACTTTTTGGTGTGTTAGAAGTTCAAATCACGTGTTTTTAGAAAATGTCCGTATGGGTGTGTGTGTGTGTGTGTGTGTATGTATACCGTCATATTTCTAGAACTACTCCGTCAATATCGTTAAAATTTGACATGCATGTATATTTTTGAATTCTGAATTCGGGAAAAACATTTATTTTTTTTATTTTTCTAACTATTTTTTTTATGGCCAATTTTTGATTTTTGAAAAACATTATATTGCGTTTTTTCAATCATCCCATCGTTACAAACAATTCAGCTAATATGCATTTGAAAGAGAATAAAATTACCTACTTTTCCCCGTTTGGTCCTCGGGATCGACCGCTTTGTTCGGCAGATAAAATGAAACAGGTGATTTTTTTTTAAATTCATATCTGAAACTAAACATCATAACCTAACGAAAAAAATCATGTCGATGGATCGCGTGTCAAACTATATCACATTAAAATTTCACGTTATTTGACTACTTATTTTTTTCAGTAAAAAATCGAAAACTGGAAAAATGAGATTTTTTTTGTGCCTCGATTACGGAAGTAAAAAGCACTTGAGATTTTGGAAAAAAGTAGATATTTTATGTATGTTGGCTAAGTTCATTGCGCAGCTTTCAAACCCCTATGGTTCTTAAGATATCAAGGTTTCAATTTTTTTTTGAAAATTTTTTGATTCCTTATCCCTATATAAAAAAGTCATGATCGGATGAAGTGAAGCCAAGAATGCGTCAATATGATTGGCTCATGTAGTACGCATGCGTCAAAAGTATCGTTAGAATTTTTTGATTTGTTTTTGATTTCTAAAATTGATTCTAATATTAAAAATGTAATATAATACTATAATACATATCAAATTATAATTTGTGTATTTATAATATTCTATATTGGAAATATTACTATTGTTACAAAAAGTAACATGATGTGAACGTTGACACGAACTGAGTTGAAACATACTTAACCTTAAAATTTTAAAAGGAAGTTCGCGACGAAACCGCGGCAATTTTGAAATTTATATGAGCGTGAAATGAATTATTTATTGTAAAGTTTGATATATTTCCGTGATAGAAAACAAATATTAAAAATATCAATCAAGCATTTATATTTCATTTAATAAGTTAATGAATTAATAGTCTACTACAGTGCGCCAAGTCTAGTATCTCTAAAACAATGCAGTCAAATGCTTCAAAATTTTATTTGCTGATTCACCATAAAAAAAAGCTATTTGCTGCTGAAATTTTAAACGATTTCGTCGTGCGGATCTCAAGTAAAGGGCTAAAATGTAAAAACTGATTTTTCTCAAAACTTTTTCTTCCTCTTATAGGGGTGTCGCTGCACGTCATTAAAGTCCCTCCCTATGAATTGTCCCTATGCAACATGTTTTGAGAGTAGAATTATACGGCACAATATATATTTGTTTTTTTATAGTAAAATTATACGTAAGTTTTTTTAGATTACAATCTTATTCTCTTAATACGATAACTTTATTTTTACAGAGTTATCCTTTCATTAAATGTAGTTGAAGTTCGCAACGTTTCTAGCAACGAAAAATTTTTTTTTCAGTTGGTCACTTTTTAATAATGGATAATGATTATTTTGCTTAAAAAATGGCTAAATGTCAGTTTTGGCGATGATCCCTGATGAGGAACTCGATTTAGAGGGCGCTGCCGAAGTCCGATCCCAAAAACGAGAAATTTCAAACTTTCTTGTCTAAGTGCTCGGCTTACACACCTATTATCCCTTTTTTAAGACGGATTATTGTTACTGGTAGTATAACAAATAATTATAGCAAGTTTGGTTAAAATCGAAGGTGAGGAACCTTATCTAGAGGGCGCTCGAAGAGGTGAAAATCGCGGATTTCGAACTTTGTCGACTAAGTGCTCGGCTTACACACCTATTATCCCTTTTTTTGCGATGGTTTATTATTACTTGTAGTATAACAAATAATTACAGCAAGTTTGGTCATGATCGAAGGTGAGGAACCTTATCTAGAGGGCGCTCGTAGAGGTGAAAATCGCGGATTTTGAACTTTTTGGACTAATTTTTGGCTTACGCACCTATTACCCTTTTTTTGTGCGATGGATTATTGTTTTTAGCATTTTTGTTAGAATCATTATTTATGGTTCTTTTGAGATTACTGTTACTTGTCTCAATATTTATCTATATATCATTATCTCTACTAGGAATATTTTGTATTCTCAATGCAGAAAATTTAAGTTTAATTGACTTTTAGTTATGCTAAAACGATTTTTGAACCCAACACTACGCTGATTTGATTGTTATATTAATTTCAATTTTTCTATTTTCAACAATGTATCTTTGTAAAATAAAAATATTTGGAGGTAATGTAAGGTTTGTTTGTAGTAATTGAAACATTCACTTGTATTATTATCGAATAATTTATTGAATTTACCACTACGCCAGTCTTCTATCCGTTATTCACTGTTTTATTGAGAAAACTATATTTAATAAAATGCCGCGTTATTAGATTAGCCACCCTTCTAAAGAGTTTACATAATTTACTGATAATTGGGAATCTATTGGTTGAAAGAAAATTGTTTGTCTCTTGTTCTTTTATAGGGGCTTAATGGGTAATGGCGATCTTATCATTTTCATCTTAAGGCTTCTATACATTTACCGTAATGATTTTATTAAAATTTAACCGCTCAACAAAATGTTAATTTTTAGTTTTATAGATATTTTTAATTTATATAGTTGCTTAGTCTGGAAGTGAAAAACGCGCAGGTTCTATTGTCTTACAACACGTATTTAATTGTGTGCGATTGTTTTACCGTTTTTGGGGTGTATGGTTATATTGCTTGTATAATATTGTATATTTTTAGGGCTGTTTAATAGTACATTACGATACGAGTGACTTAAATGGTTTTTGCCCTAGGGCCATTTTCGCTCCTCTTGATTTATTTTTTTTTTGGCTCTACTTGATTTCCGATTCTCAAATTATTGCAGGCTCGTTCTACCTTATAGGAAGCGAAAATGGATTAATTCATACATGTATTGCGATCAGGGACTCTCGCTCGACTTTTTGTGTGACGCTCGGAATACCCCATTTTCGGCCCAGTTTATAGGCGCCGAAAATGGTCTTTTTTATGCACGTGTTATAAAAATATTTTTTTTATAGCATAAAAAAGACCATTTTCGGCGCCTATAAAGTGGACCGAAAATAGGGTTTAACAGTTAATAATTAACAGTTTTAATAAAGGAGCGAGCTAGCAAAATAATCATTATCCATTATTAAAAAGTGACCAACTAAAAAAAAATTTTTCGTCGCTAGAAACGTTGCGAACTTCAACTACATTTCATTAATCTCTTCTTTTTCGCGATTTTGAGAGATTTTTCTGATTATTATATATCTTTTGCTATAAGAAAATTGCTCCTACAGAAAATTAATTAAGCTTTGAAATATTTAAAATAGCATTCACATACTGTATTTTAAAACAATATTTTATTTATTGGAACAATAAATTTCGTTGGAGGAAGCTACGTGCCAATGAATTGGCAGCGGGTTTTTTTCATTGTTGTTGGGAGGATACGATGATGACACAGTCGCGCGCGGCGCTCATTTTCAAAACGTAAATATACACAAAACTAGTTCTGCTTCGTCGCGGCGTTGAGTAACCGCGCGGACTTCGGTCATTAACACCTGTTCCGAAAAAGTATAGTGATAAATAGCATGGACGTCTATTTTTACATACGCCGCCGAGCCAGCATTATCGTAAATTTTTGTTCTTCTCCGATGGCTTAGAGGTTATCATAATTTTCTGAAAGTCCGTCATAAAAAGACACCCACCGCACGAAATGCCCACGTGCTGACGTCACAATAGAATTTCGGATACATAATAATTTTAGGCGCGAGCCGGGCCATTGTTCGAAATTAACTGCTTCACTGACAAATTCATATTATCAGCATGTATTCATGCGATGGGTTTTCGAATTATTTTTGAATGCGTGATGTAAGTACGTGGCACGTTCGTGTAAATTATAACCCGATTTTCCGAAGATCATCATTATTCCAAAGCAGTCGAAACGAGAATTTTTTGAAAAAAATCAACCTTTAGATTAGTAGGGAATAAACAACCGTCAAGGTCGAACGAAGGAGCTGAATATTTTTATAAATCTCCTAAATTTGTCTAAAATGACAGATTAGGCTGATGTATCGCTCGGCGATCTATGATCATTGCAGAAGAATGATATGCCGCGTGGAAATCTGCCCTGAGATGCTATCTTTTTGCGCTCTATAATTAATCCTAGTAACCCTCTTTTCCGTTTCTTCAATCTTGGAATTCTTATTCTCTCTCTCTCTCTCTCTCTCTCTCTCTCTCTCTCTCTCTCTCTCTCTCTCTCCCTTTCTCTGTGTGTCTCTCGCGGTGTACCCGTGTACCCTGTGCTCGAAATTCTTGCCGAAAAATTCTTGGATCGCCGAAAGTCACGATCAAGAGGGGGAGAGGGAGAGGGAGAGAGGGAGAGAGAGAGAGAGAGAGAGAGAGAGAGAGAATGAGAGAGAGAGAGAGAGAGAGAGAGAGAGGACCGCTAAAAATAAACACTACATATTTGTTCCAAATATTTTCTCGTGTACCGCGTAGTCAAGTGAAAAAGTTTTCGGTATATATTTAAATTCGAACAAATTGAACCGATTACCACTGAAAGCATCGTAAACAAGTTAACCGCACGGTAGACACATAAATTGTTGTTCTTCTGTTTCCTTAATTTTTTTTTGTATTTTTAGATAAATTATTTATGTAATATACAGCGTCGCCGTGTATCACTGGTATATAATTCAGCTCTAAATCAACACGAAAATTTAAATTCTGCTCAATAAAGCACACGCGCTGCAAACATTAAGAGCGTAATTTCACGCGAAAAAAGTGTCGCGCATAAAACAAACTCACTACACGAATATATTTAATTTCCCCTCTCTTTCCACCTGCACAACATTCTCGGGGCTGATTTATAAGTCAGCCGAGGATAAGCAAAGCTGCTGGGCTTCTAATTTTTCGCAAACCCGATTATGATAATACGGAAAAAAGTCCGGCGTCCGGTCCCCGTATTTGCATAAGGCCGTGCGTTGCACCGCTGAGTCATAAAAGCCCGGTAGAGCCGAATTTCACGCGTCGCCAGTGATTTAGCCGCGCTCTTCGTGAAAAATCTCCAGGGGCATAAATTTACCTCTTTATGCCAAGAGTTCTGTCGAATGCCAGAATCCCAATTTGAAAAAAAAGATGTATCGCACACCATTGCGCGAGTACTCACCGAACTTCGTGGCCCACGACTACGGTCCATCCCCTCCTCCTCCTCCTGTCCTTGCGACGCAGCTGTTCGAGCAAGTCGACTCGTTCCATGGCTGCGAGGCTCTTTTCGCGCACTTTCGCAGCACTCGAGAGTTGCTTGTTTATATCCGCGACTGACGCGCGCTTCTCGAGTTTTCGCACTTTCTCTCTTCTCTCGCACTTCAGAGAAGCATTATGCGATGATCGCGAGATATTTATTATCTACTACAAGCCGGGCAAGTGGCTCTGCGCTCTTACGGAGGAAGGGCGTGTCAGCAGAGTTAATTGACTAGGTACCGGCACAGCGCGCGATTCACTCGATCCCGCGCGATGAGTGTTGTTTTGCTCGGCGGCGAGCGTAATTTATTTTCGTACTCAAGAGACAGAGAGGGCCCCGAGTATGCGTCGTTACATTTTTTCACGATACGGAGCGATAGCTTCCTCAGGTAGTCCCGCTCCACTGTGCGCGAGCGACTCGTGATCCGCGGAAGGAGACACTCATGCGGGTTATTCCTTTGTCTATTTGAAAAATTCCGCTGAACTCCGCATTCGAGGTACAACGAGTGAATCAGCTGCGATGGCGAGCCGGTCGAGAGCGAGAAATTTTGGCAATATCTCGTCATCCGATGTTTGTTTCTTCGCTGCGAGCTTTTTTCGGCGCGTTGACCAAACGAGACAACGGCAACAACGGCCGGCTATTCAGCAATGCGCATCGGAGCTCATTCACTGCGCTCGATCGATATCGCGGAGCGGACCACGTGTGCTCCGGCGAATTAGCCTCTCTGCGACATCGAGCTGTATGCGCCACTGGTTGGATTATTTATCACCGCGCGGGAGACTTCTACGTTATAGGTATACAGGTATAACACGCGCGAACACACACACACACACACACACACACGTACAGACAGAGAGAGTGGAAATCGGGGCAATAAGAGCGGGCGGCATCAGCGACCGAGCATCGCGACGCCGAGCACCGGACTGACTTTTCGTATTGTATTTATAGAGAGGAGAGCCTCCGCTGCGCGCGTGGATTATTTTGAACCGCCCGCCGATCTGCTTCCTTTCTCACGTGTGTCGCGTGTCGCGCGTCGTCGTCGTCGCCGTCGTCCCACGACACGGAGAGAGATGGACTGTAGAGCTGAGAGCAAGAGAGAGAGAGAGAGAGAGAGAGAGAGAGAGAGAGAGAGAGAGAGAGAGAGAGAAAGAAAGAGAGAGAGTACGCGCGTTTATATTAGATTTCGCCTCTTGGCCACGAGCGCCGTCGCTGGCTGCGATGCTCCGCTGCTCTCTTTTCTTCGTACCTTTCTCTCCGTCTTTGTCCGTCTCTTTCTCTCGCCTCTTATCTCGTAGTCTGCGTACTTTTGCTCGACGAGCTTTCTTTCGCCTTTAGGTCTGTGTACCTTGGACTTCGATGTCGTCCCCTTTTCTCGCCCGTCGCTGCAGCTCGACTGAATTAAGGCCGAGCGAAGATGCCTCCGTACGTGCTCCGGTGTTAACTCTCGGGAGAGTATATAACCGTTGCAAGTGGGCTTTCAAACTGGAAATCGATGAGCGTGTGCATAACTTCGGCGAGAAAACGAGATCTTTCGTAATCTCGCGGGGATCGCGGTGCTCGATGCCAAATTCGAAAATATTCCATTCAACTTGTTTCGTACACTGTATTTATTCAGGGTAAACACATCGCATAGCTCGAGCGAATATTGTAGGCACAGCCCGTGTGCTCTTAAAAACTGCGGAAAAGCCTTCAGCCTCGAGAGCAGCTGTAGTTTTGTGAATACGCTTTTATATTACGCAGTCAAAAAGATTTAAATCATTTTTCAGACGCTTCCTGCTCGTCGCCTAATGCTGTGCGCATCTATTATATAGTTCAGTGTACGGAACGTAGCAGAAAAAAAAAATATCGCGTGGTTTACACTCATCTAAATGAACTCGACACTGGCTGACCTTAGAATCAGATCTGCGTCAACTAGTCCCGCGCATATACCTTCCAATTTGCTACGCTTTATATTTTCATAATGTATGCTTTAATATATATTTTATCAATTTAAAGCCGGTTATAATAATAAACAGCGCTGAATGTGCGCGATAAACTTCGATTACTCTGCTGTCGGCTATTTGAAGGTCGTGTCGAAAGTTCCGGCCTATAAGATCAAACTACAGGCTGAGAGCTCATTCTCCAAAGCTCGAAAACACCTACCATAGTTTAATCAAAATCCATGACCCGGAGGCTCAAAACTCTCCTTGTTAGGAGAACAAGGATTAGAAAGTTCTCAAATAATACAATCGATGTAAGGCAAACTTCATCACAGACTACAACGCTAATTAGCATCTTTCCTCTTCGCGTAATCGGTTGTTGATGATGTGCTATTACGGCTTTGAAGAATCAATATTCGCAGAAGATCACTTAAAAATACCCTCTTCAATCGTATTATTCTAATTTTTTCATAAACAAATATTTCAATGACTTTTGTTGACACGTGTATTAAATAGACGCGAAGAGGTGCGACGGGAAATCAATTTCAATCTGTTAACTCAGATTATTCGACTGTCACACTTTTTTCACGAACTTCGTGTTTTTTCCAACTCTTTTATCTTTTTTTTTCGTCGCGTTTTCTCTCGATCCCCCGTTCGCTCTCTATCTCTTTTTAAAGTAGCGAGAGTTCCTTGCAGTAAAGTACGA
Source organism: Nasonia vitripennis (assembly GCF_009193385.2). NCBI lineage: Eukaryota > Metazoa > Arthropoda > Insecta > Hymenoptera > Pteromalidae > Nasonia > Nasonia vitripennis. The sequence goes on along the minus strand of NC_045757.1, from coordinate 24,732,016 downwards.
AAATAAAGGACACGATCGAATATTTTACAAACTTTAATACCGCCGCTAAAGTCTGTCAAATGCAGGTCTCGGGACTCGTAATAAGTTGGTAAATATCGTGAACTTTGAACTACACATTGGAAATTGAAGATAAAAATATGTTCTCAGCGGGTTTGTATAGAAGTTCGCGGAATCTCGAGACTTTAAAATTAAGAGAAGATATAAATAAAGGATAAAAATAACGCGAGAAAAATCGCGCGTTTTTAAACAAAAGAGTTGTTTTTGAGGGCACGCGAATTTATTACCAAAAGTCTTTCGTGTGCCGCAGTTTCGAGAAAAAGGAAATGAATATCAGTTTCGCGCGCGTGTTTTCAAAATAACTCTAATAGTTGTATATGCTACAATTCACCAATAATCCAAACAACAAACAAAGTATAACAACCCAAGGATATTTTTGCCTGCAACCTATATGTTCTTGTGCTATTTACGAGAGCCGCTCTAAATATAGCTCCAAAGTATCATGCAAGTCGAAGCATCGCGGTGAGATGCATTATAAATAAAATGCGAATTTTTATTTACCGCAGAGTATAATATGAGGCAAATACACGATGTGAGTATTTTGAAATCATCGTTTCTAAAAGAGTCAAAATCATACCGAAGCCCCAAATGACGGAGAAAACACGAGATGAAAGTGAAGCTTAATTAAGCTGCCATATTCTACAAAGAGACGTGGATCTATTCATCTCATACGAAGACATGTCAGAAAAAATAAGATAAAACCATCTCCGACTGTGTTTGGAATTTCAATTTTGCTCAAGACTGTGCAAACAGATGTCGAATTCGTTTTTTTTTAAGCCAAGGTTCTAAACGTCATTGAAAATTCTAGTTTTTTTCTCTGTTGTAGCTGTAAAAAATGTTCACAAAAAGCGCAATAACATCGTTAAATATGGAACAACGCAAACCACGTCTCCCATTTATCATTTCCCCGTGTGCGCTTTAACTCAACTTTTTTTTTCTACTCCTCGTATAAAATAGAGCCGAATGTCTTTGATATATATTTTAGTGCACTTTGAATGATGGCGAAAGTTCGCATAAGATGCTCGGAATAGCGACCCTTCATATATTTTGCAGTGTTGGTACTGAGCAAATACTTTTAATGCAGTTTTACCAACTTCTTACCCATATATTGACTGTAAAAGTTTGCGTCTAAAACTTATGATTCCGCATAAACTTTCTATAACTTTATTGTGCAAATATTTTTTCTACACGCCTCGTTATACGACACATCTTCGAAGTAGTTGCTACGATCAAAATTACAGCGGAAGTTTGCCCATATGCAGTATAAACACTGGAATCAACGGTTGAGTAAGCCATTAAAGCAAGTTTCCTTTTCACCTGCAGCGCGAATGCGATTCAACGATGAAAGGTGCGAAAAGTGAGAAAGTTGAAGCCGAACGTGTAGGTGCAGCATGGACGGCGCTGACCTCAAGACTTTTAGTGTGTCCGGAAATACGAGGCGAGAGTAGAGCTTCCGTTGCTCTCCTTCTCTTTCTCTTTCCATTTCTTCGTCTTAGTAAGCTCCGCGCCGCTGCTGCGAGCCGAGGGAAACCGAAGCGTTACCCGACTCGAGCTTTAACAACACGGGCGTTTCGAAAGGAAAATATTTTTGCAGTTGTCGCTTTCGCAAATGAAGCTCTTTACACGCCTGCTTATTTTGTAAGAAGATGACGCTTTTGAAAGCGATATGTAAACTGAGTGGAGTCAGATAAGTGATCGAGAATATCTCTGTTCCCACGCAATGATTATTTTAATAACAAATGATCGGATAGCATAAAGAGAGATAATTTGCAGCGTTTTGGCACAAATCCTTTATAGCTTTATAAAAGACATTCCGTGGGAATGAAACTACGTGGGCTAGGTGAGAAACAACATTTTTAACTTGCATTTCCAGTACGTAAAATTTAAGTATAAATCAGTCTCTAATTATAAATGTAACATCATAATTATGAAGAATGACAACATGGAAAATGTTTTCAGATTGAATCTCACGTGATTGTTATTAGCATTTACCTTGAAAATAATAATAATAACAAAAACGATGATACGTTTTCAGTGCCTTATTATTTTAATTGGATGACTCTTTATTTACCTGCGCGATCACGTGCTTTGCATATAAAGCAGGTTATGACGCGCTAAACATAATATTTACATGTGAATAAAACGTATCCTTTTATTGAATTTATCAAGTAAAATAAACTCAATCGATTTTAGAGTAAAAATATCAGTATTTATCAAAAGGAATATAAGTTGTAAGAAAAATGTTGGCGCAGAGCAGACTCGAGAGACAGAGGTCTTTCCTCGTCGAGTGCTAGGGCTGAACTGAGGGCTACAGTCTGCAGAGGGCTGCACACGCAGAGGACTGAAGCTTAGATGCATATTTCGCCTGCATATAAAAAAAGGTCCGGAAGCATTTTATTGCACCTCTGGACACATCCTAATCCGCGGACCGGGGACGGCGCGTCTCGAAACGGTCAGCGGGAGAAAGGTTTATTGCATTACCTGGGTGTGGGGTTTTTCCCTTAATAGCAAAATGCTTAAAATATAAAGCCGTGCTCGTGCACGTATTTCTCAACACCTTTAAACAGCTCGGTATTACCAGGCAGAGCCATGCATGCATCTGCAGTTTTCGAATAAAAGTGTTTTCTTTTCACATGTAATGGATGTTAGCATACTTAAAATGAATTATAAGATTTATAGTTTTTTTTTTGCTCTACAGTTAAAGTAATAGCTACGTTCAATTCATTAACTGTTATTTAACTTATACTGATGAAGCGTTTTTACAACTGTATCAAAATCAGACTATGGAATCATCTTTTAGCTGAGCATTGTTTGAACTAGGGTTGCTTAATTGGATGTACGAACTTTCTCTTGGTTACAATGCTGAATTGAAACTACGAGACCAATTGTAATCCCACTGTAGTACAGAGGATTGAAAAAATGACAGAAACCTAAGCCTATTATTTGATAGAAAATTAAAATGTGCTGATTGAATAAACGTACCGATGGCTTCTTATTTGTTTTCACATAAACTATAAGTACAGGATATTGATGACTTACCTATAACAGAAATAAAAATAGAATAATTAGTACAGATACTATTGCAAATTATTCTTAAAAGTCTAAATAATATTATCTCGAATTATATTATCGCCAGATTTGAATGCCAATTTTTAAGCTTTATTCATCAAAGGCTTGAGAAATCACAAGATGAAAAAAGCGGATCATAAAAGAGATGAACGCTGCATTATAAGAGCTAATACTGCAGCTTAAAAGATTTTAAAGCTTTATTAGCATAGAAAAAATCGACTTGTGTCACAGAGATAAATATCCTCGTTATCATCTTTAATAGAAACACTTTAGTTCAAAGTAATTAACCACAAATCACGTAGCTGATTTTATTGAGTGTCATGCTTTCAATTATCTTAGTAGTGTATATTAGCATCAAATAAGTATTTGATTTATCCATTTTCTAAATGATTACTTGACAAAAAGAACACCATAAAATGAAGAAATCTTTTTACGAAATGCATTCGGATCATTCGAACACAAGTTTTAAAACGTCTCAAAAAAACAGCTCCGAAAACTCGAAAGATTCCCAGCCTCTAAAGGTCGTCGCAGCGCCTGGCGCAAATGCAAATCAATACACACAGTGAGAGAGAGAGAGAGAGAGAGAGAGAGAGAGAGAGAGAGAGAGAGAGAGCGACAGAGAGAGAGAGAGAGAGAGAGAGAGAGAGAGAGAGAGAGAGAGAGAGTTTCAATCCCAAAGCGCTAATGCCTTGCCGCCTCCTCGTTCGAACGTCAATACCATCTCTAGCGTGGCGTCGCCTACTGTACAAGTTCGTAATTTCCCGGGCTAAATGCGCAGAGGCTTCAACGTCGCTCCGCCAGATAGCACCAGCTCTCAAGCTCCTTGCAAGCTCTCTCCTCGAGCATCTGGCGCCATCTGTGATTCTCTCTTCGAAGCTTCGCAGACGTGTACGGAAAAAGCGCGCAAGCAAAAGTAAAGGATAGAGCAGAAAGAGCTTGCAGCGGGCATCGGCTAGCGGCGCTCGCGATGCGTTCAAGCCGCGTTAACCTCGACCCCTTGGGCGGTCGTCGACGAGAGAGCGCACAGTCGAGCCGCTCGTACAGTCGTCATCGTTGTCGCGGTACACTGCACTGCCGCCGAAAAAGAGAGAGGAAGTAGAGGATGAGCAGCCGGCTAATCAGCACGCGTCCATTTCGCGGCTGTCCTCTTCTCGGCCGCTCGTTTTCTCTTTTGTCGCCTGTCTTGGTTTCTGCACGTGAACCCTTCTTTTTCTCTCTTCGTTATGTACTTTTTAGCGGAGGGAGTGCCCGCACGCTTTCGCCTATTCAGTTATTGCTCTTTTTTTTAAATTTTTTTCGCTCTCGGCGTCCTCCCCACCCGACGGCGAGCGTGCTGCATATATATGTATATCGCGCCTCCTCGCTCTACTTTTTCGCCGACGCACACTTATTCCTTCGTTCTTATGCGGCGTTTCTTCCCACGTCATCGGCGGCTGGAACCTGTAATTTCGCGCGGCGGCGCAAGGTCGATCTGTGCGATGCGCCTCGATTAACGATTTCATGTGTACTGCGAACAACATTTTTGCGGCGAATGATAACGTCTTATTTTCGATTCGTGAAAAGGACATTTGCAGACATCGGGCATTGAAGTCGCGCACCTATTACGGTTTTTAGTGCATAGTTAAGACGTGACTCTCGTTCGCACGTACGTGCTGAAAGTTTACTCTAAATTAAGTTCTGCTTACATAAATCGTGTTTTAACATTTTGATTTTCTGGGTTTCTAGGTAGGCTTTTATGTTTGCCAGATAAGTTCGGAGTCGCTCTCATTTAACGTCCACTTTTGAGCTTTAATGTAATACATTACAAAGAGAGATTAAAGTTCAATGACACAATAAAAATTCCATTGATGTATCAACTTTCGAGTTGAAAATAGTAGGTGTACTCTACTACTTCAATGACACAATAAAAATTCCATTGATGTATGGAATTTTTATTGTGTCATTGAAGTAGTAGAGTACACTTACTATTTTCAACTCGAAAGTTTAATAGTTCACGCCGATATAGTGAGAAAATTAAATCATCTTCCGTAATTTGGTTGATATAATGGTATTGGATTAACGTATAATAAACTTGTCAATCTCAAATTAAGTAGAGAATCCTTTATAAAGTTTGGATAGAAGTTGTTAATGAGCTTCAGTATATTGAGATCGAATCAGCGGTGTAGAAAATTCGTAATTCAAAGCCTCTATAGTTTCAAAGTTCATTTTCATCGCCTTCAGTCAAAAAGAACTTATTACGCAATTTTCTATTGGGTAATTCTGTTAACGGAATTAGTGGCCATTATGAATATTAAAGAAAAAAATAAAAATATTATATAAGTATTATTATTATTCGTATTATGAAAGAATGTGAGGAATTTAATTTATTTGACGATAAAGTTTAAAAATACATGCGGCATCTGTGCTTAATTCAGTAGAAAATAACCGGATAGGTCAGACGCAGAGGCTACGTTAAAAAACGTTCAACTACACACTATAATATTTCAAAATGGATATTCTTCATTAAGCCATTTCTTGTTCTCTGATAATATTCGAAATAACATATACTGTCTGAAAGATTTTTACGTCACGTGCAGTGCAAAGCTATTTAAAATCACTCAAAAATAGTTCCCCTCTATTGCGTACTGGTTATCAGCTTCTATTACAGCCGACCAATTGAAATTGCACGTAAATGCAAAATAGTTTAACTATTCAAATTGTTTCACTGAAACACTATTCCACCGCGAATAAACTACAAACGCGATCGGTGTATGTGGAGATGAAATAATTTCTCAGAATTAGAGTCGACTTTTTCCTGGTAATATAAAATACACCACGGCACGAATTATCAACGAACCTTTTCGTCGACAAAATCATCTTATCAGTGCCCTCAAATCTTATCTCAGAAAAACACACACAGGCGCGCGCGCAATTCGATAAATTAAGAAAGCTCCGATCAATCGGCCAAAGCTTCAATCAAAAGCTCAACGATTAAAACGCAGACGGCGTGCGTGTGTCGTATATAAACCATTAGCGCTCGGCAGTAACCGTTTTTCTCCATTAGAGTCTCGAATTCCCCGCAGAAGTAGCGAGAGAGAGGAAGATTCAATAATCACGCTTTCCTCGGCACGCGCACACACAACGACGAGCTTGCTTGCTAGGGTATATAGCGCGCAGGTTCGCGTGCAGCGGACGGTAGCGTCAATCATCTCCAATTCGAGTTCAGGTTCGTCCTTTCTCTCCCGGAGAGTATAGGTAAGTAGTGCAACGCTTGCGCGAAACTCAATGCGTCTCGCACGCATATAATTATTATAACACGCATTAAAACACAGCAGTACAGCGCGAAAAAGAAGGAGGAGGGGGAATCCGCGAGTGGTTGCGAGCTTCTTTAACGATTTATAGCGCGATTAACAGTTAAGTGTCGTATCCGCGATCGACGAACGCGAGCTTTCGGTCGCCGTCGCTCTCGCTGGATTAGAGAACCTTAACGACCCACTAGCAGTACTTTCCTGTTCGCCGTTAATTCGAGGAGCTCCTGCTACTGCTGCTTTCGTTGCTGTATGTACTCTCGAGTAGTCTCTCTCGCGCGCGCACTTGGCATATGCCGGGGAAAAAGTTTCTCCCTGCTCTCTCCCCCGCTGGGACGACGCGACTCTGCGAGGATTTTCATTTTAGTTGTTCTCCGCGATTTTATACGTAGGAGCGTATAAGTAGGGGGGGGGGGGCGAATTAAGTTTGCGGCAGGTTTCTTAATCTCGAGGACTGATTGAGGCATTTGTTTTTTACGCCTAAAGTTTTTTAGCTGTCTACTTGTACATTCTTTTTTATAATTGGATGGGCAAAGTTCAGGAGTATACGTACGCGTACAACGCGAGGATGAGTAAAATCGCGTACATTTTGAAGTGCAGTATACGCGAACTGGAAAAATTCTAAATAATCCACGTATACGGGTAATTAAAATAGCTGGAATACGCATTAGCCCTTTCGACGAGCGAGTCGTCCTTATTGGTCAGGCCGTATACCGCTCGGGCGTCGAGCTTTTACACTGCAGCGCGGCCGTAACTCGGCGCACGCGTCGCTCCGCCGTTAAACATTCCCGCACGACCCTTAACCTTTTACATGTGTCAGTTTGGTTCGTTACGCCTCGGCTGTACGGGAATCGACGTCGTTAAACGACTAGGAGTTTTCGCACGATGGAAATCCGAACTCGTCAAATTAATCAGCCGTAGCAGCTATTAAACGTCCTCCTCCGAAGAGCGAACTGCTCTCCTGAATAATCGAACGCCTCCCGCGATTTACTCGCTGCTGGCTGCTATTTCTCTCTCTGCTCTCATCCGAATTGCGTAACATACATCTTGCACGCGCATCTCGTGGAAAGCCGCATGAATTTTTCATTGATGAACGAGCTTCGAGCAAGGCGAGGCAGAAAAAAAGCAAAAGCTCTATCTTACGCGTTTACGGCTCGGCTAATGTGCAGCAGCTGCAGCGACGGCAGCACAGCAGCGATGCTCTACTTATTCAGATTGAATATCCATTTCCGCGATCCCGATGGAAAATCGATACTTTTTTCCGAGCGATAAGCCCGCAATATTCAAATGGGCTCGCTCGTATGGCTGCCTGGAATGATCAGGCCTATAATTTCTCTTCCTTTTTTTTGAGAGCGCGTGCTCCCCGGCAATCACGAGCCGGCGGTAAAGGGATCGTTTTTTTTCTTGTTCGACTGCGTGAGCCGGTATGTGGCGTGTGTGTACATGTATATAACGAGCTGGTCGGATACACAAGCGAGCTCGGCGGGATAAAAATGTAAGCGGGAAGATTCCGATGGCGGCTATTACGGCTTGTATCTCCCGCTCTTAGCGGTGACTATTGATTGCGCGGAAGCTTTTTTGCTTTTTCGTTAATCTTGATGAAGATTGCGGTATATGGAGATTGTTTTTTAATCATGATTGAATCGAAGAAATTCTGAAAAATATGAGAGAATTGAGACAATGCGCGTTGTGAGAGATTATAACATCAACTGTCCGATTATTCAATATCACACGGATACATTTTCATTAATAAATTGTATGAAATTCTATCGTTTCCGAATATTCGATGAATTTTCTCGATTAATACCGGAAGATGTGAAATTTGTAGATTAACTTTCGGAGAATCGAACATTTTCCCCGATTATTCGGTTCGAAAATATCCTTTTCGCAGAAATGAAATCCCGATTTTTTACTCGGTTCCCATAACGTTGAAACATTTTTCCACTCCATCGTTCGCCATTCAAAAGCCATTCGACTGCGCGGAAAGGAAATTAAATAACGCTTTTTCGCGGAACGTGAATTGATTTCATCATCGGCGTGTATACATGATGTGGGATAAAGGCCCACACTTTTGCTGAAACGTTTTTCCAGTAGCGCAAAAAAATGTCGAATCGCGTTTTCACTAAAATCCACCATCTCTTATTCGAAACGAACGCATATTTTTAATTTTTTTCGTCGATCGCGCGATTCTACAGGGCGATTAGCGAATACCCAATAACTGCGCGCGCAGTGATATAAATCCAGCGATAACGAGGGGACGTCGAGTTTCTGTATACAGACGCGATAATTCCGGCGTCTTGCTCACCTTGATTTTTCGAACATTTTTTCCCCCAATTTTTGACGTTTTACGATAGAGGTGTCATCGCGGGATACTAGAAAAGCAAAAAGTGCGAACGAACTGCACAGGGTCCATCCATTAATAGCCCGACGCGAGCATACATCTCCGCGCAAGAGACAGTGGGCGGAATAAAACTAAGAGAAGAAGATTGAAAAGCGAAAGTGCGGCGTTGACGCGCATGACGGCATATTCTCATTTCTCATATTCTCATAGCATAAGCATCGCTCGATACGAAGGCAAAAAGGGGCATCGACGACGGTCGAGAGACGCAACAGCCGCGCTTTGCGACAAGAACGAATACACGCGACAGCATCAGAGTATATATTATACGGCGTCCGGCAAACATCAGCAGCAACACAAAACCATCTCCTTTTGTCTCGTCCCGCGAGCCTTGCCTGCGTCTGTATATATATATATATATATATATATATATATATATATATATATATATATATATATATATATATATATATATATATATATTATATATATATATATATATATATATATATATATATATATATATATATCTTGCGCGCGCGACGAGAACAATTGAATCAGCGAGGGACACAGCACACCACCGCCGAGAGAGAGAGAGAGAGAGAGAGAGAGAGAGAGAGAGAGAGAGAGAGAGAGAGAGAGAAAAGGGACAATGAGTCGGTGGCGGCGATGAAGACTGATATAATACAGCGCAGTTATACACTATCGCGCGGATATATATAAATCCATGGAGAGAGGCTGCGGAGAGTTATACCTAATCCCCATAACTTTGGCCGCCGTCGCTAGCGGTACTGTGTACTCAGGCTAGCTGCACGGAGAAGCCGCGCACACGGGGGAAAATCGATGCCCGGCTAGGCGCACTTGTTGACGTCCTTGACATCCTAACCTACGGCAAGGTTCATTGCATAGCGGAGTCGTTATATGCCGCGACTTGAGGTTGGCGGCGCGTCAAGCTCTATAGACCTCGAGGATGAGCCGCCGCCGCCGCTGCTGCACTCTCGGCCAGCCGTACTATACCTATGAGTCGTTGCTATCAAGCGCGCAAAACGAGACAAAAAAGCTCGCCGGCAGAGATAAGCGGAAGGAGAATAGATTACGTACGCGAGTGCGTCAGAGAGCCGGAGAGTCGCCCCGGAAAACGGTACGTATAATAACGGGCCTTATTTCTAGGACGCGCGCGGCTCTAGTGGTCTCTCTCTCCCGTTCCATTGTCACGAGCTTGCAAGCGCGCGGTGCGTCAACGAGAGAGTTTGACATAACGCGTGACCTGTGTGTACATCGGACAATGGAGAGGGAAACTTGATTTTCGTCCGCTGAATTTTTCAGCCGAAGCGCATAGCCTAGTTTCTCCGACTTTCTAAATACAGCCTACCGCACTAGCTCGCCTGCCTGCGCGGCGACAGCTTTCAAGATCGAAGACTATTTGCTTAGCCTCGAGCGGTGCAATTAATGAAATGGCTGCTCGCGGACGCGGTTAGCTAGGATTACGCCCGCCGATTAATTGCTTCCCGGAAGAAAAAAACCAGACGGTTGGCTATGGCTTGTTGGAGCTTTTTTTCATTTCCGGGAGTGGATGTGTTGGAAGAACAAAAGAACAGAGTTTTAGGGTTTTATTCGGTTTGAAGAGTTGAGCTAATGGAACGTTGAAGGTCGCGGGAAACGTCATGCGCATTACCGCGACGAGGATGCTGACGTCGGGAAAAATGAAGATTATCATCCCGGAACATTATGCATGAAAGGCAGAAAATAGCTTGAAGGTATAATTAAAAAGGAAACTGGATCCTTTCCGATCGAGATTTTTTTCTGCCTCGAGAGGATTGGGTATCACTGATGCAAAAGCTGGAGCCTTCAGAGAACGTATTAGCTTTTCATGAAGTTAGAGCAGCGGCCGGAAAATTCTCTATAGCTTCGATCGAAAAAAGTTCTAACGTTACGATGTCATTGTTAAAGTAATGTGAACACGATTCATTGAAAAGAAGAAAAATTGTGTAACGTGTCATGCGTCGGTCTGTTATTTTTTCGAATTCCACATTCCACATATACAAATATTCTTTCCCTTGCCCGTACATTTTGCCGCTTCGCGTTACAAACACACCCCGTGGTGAGCTTGTATTGTTGTGCACACACTGTAGCAGTTCTTTTGTCATAATTCTACCGCACGTGAAACATTACAAAGTAAACACATTTCAACGAAAATGTTTTTATGACGCATGATACGCTACCAAGAATACTGCATAAAAGAGCTGCTGCAGCGCGAGTGTAATTATTCACTCGTTTGAATTTAACGTTTAATTTACCCGAAACGAATTAAATATTAAAATCGGAAGCGAGTTCAATTTTCTTATCGAGGCGAAATGCAAATAACGTACCTCCGCTGCTTTTGTTTTAAAAAGCGATACACGACGTGGGAGGTAAAAAGCAATTTGAAAACCCAGTTTGCATCGTCAATATTGGCGCACCTATAGAAACCAGGGCAACAAGCAAAATTTTGCATGTTTCTTTTCTACGCCCTGTGTATTCTGTGAAATAGATCGCAAACAAACCTTAATAACGCTGCGTTTTTGTTCGTGATCACTCCTCGAGTATCGATCGTTTGTGTAAAAAAGCAAACTTCTCAATAACGCGATTCCAAACTATTACGTAACGTAAAGATCAGCCGAGAGAAAAGTGAATGAGGGTAGGACAACGTTTATTTCCAGCGTCCCGATAAATCCCAAATTGTGTAAAAGAAGCCGGCGCACAAAAGAGTGGGATCGGCCAAAGCCCGCGAGTACACAGGAATAAAGAGGCCGCCTCTGTTTGACGAACACTCATATACGCGACATCGCTGGAGGCCGAATAAGCGGACTCTTTCTCTACCAAAGTGCTATACGCTGCTGAACAGGGAGAGCAGAGAGTGAGAGGGTGAAAGAAGCGAGCGAGGGCGGAACAACTCTTGCGTAAGGCGCAGCTAGGAATTTCAGGAAACAGTGATGAGGAAATACCAAAGCCACAGGAGGGATTAGCGAAAATGGCATCGGCCGCAGAGCGTATACGCACACAAACACACAGGAAAAACTCGCTCACGGGGAGACGAGTTTCATCTCGAGCGTCACACATGAGCGATGAGTTTCGCTATACCGCCCGCCTCAGTCCGTTTATCCCTGGAATCTCATACACACCGAAGACGCGGAGAGAGAGCTTATTCTTTTCCGCTTATTTCCGTACGCCGCTGCAGTATACACGAGGGGTGAGCTTTATATAGATGGGCCGTGTGCCTCTGATGTGTAATGGGAAATTAGAATATATCCGACTGGAAATGGCTTTGATATTGAATTCTAAACTTTTGCCGCTTTACCTACGATCAATCGGCTGCTGGAGGACCGCATTTTATTGAAAATTCACGGGAACGTATTGAAATGACAATGTTTTAGCTTAAACAAAGAAATCGGTTTGAAAAAAATTATCGTCGTCGATTCTCGGAAAAAGTTAAACAAGAGCCCAAATTATTCCACGTTTCAGAACGAAAACAACGCGGAGATCGATCTCTTCCAAAACACAGTCAGCCGTGCGAAAGCAGAGTCTAAAAAACATTCCACGAAACGAAATCACCCTTCGGATTCGAAACCCTCCCCTTCTCCAAACATCACGTAGCGTTCCGCACACACGCTCTATAAAAGTCAGTCTCGAAAATATTCATCCCCCTCCCCCGAAAAAGACCAGTCCGGCTTCCCATCAGGGATCTTTCCGAGTGGACAGATGTCTAATTTTTTGCATTATGCACGTGTAACGTCGCGTCGTCCCTCTCCTGTAAGGCATCAGCCGGTTTCAACAATCTCCCTCCGCCTCTCCCTTTCGTAACCGCAGACACCCCCTAGCAAAGAGTATATACCCACTTGTTGGACGCCGCCGATCGGGGCAGCGCCACCTGATGCTACGCCACTGGCACATCGATCCTCCACCCCCGAGCGTCGCCATGGTAACGAACCTCACCTTCCGTGCCAGCTTAAAGCCTCCCCCGGCGGCCGCGTTATACTCGCGAGCGCGCTCGCGCACCACCCCCCTTTACCTTGTACCCGACCGACTCTCTCTCTTCTTCCTTTTCTCATGTTCTGTCTCCTCTTTTTTCTACACGTGAGCCGCCGTCGCGCACATCCTTATGTGCGGCTGCGTCGAGCGACGATAAACATTTGCGCGACGTAACTACGGCGTCAATTAAAGATCATCCTCTGCTCTCGAATTGCAACCGCGCGTCGCGTGCAAACGGCGCGCTCGCCTACCGCTATTTATAGACAGAGAGACGACGGAGAGCATGCGTGGGTGCGATGCCGTTGCCGTTTCTAATTTGTCGCGCTGCAGTCGTTGGGCCGCGTAAAAGCTCCGCATGTTTGCGCACATAAATATAGCGGCCGCACGTGCGATGATCTGCGGTATTATTACACACAGGCCTGGAGGCGATCCTGTTTACGAAGGGAAAGCAAGCTTTCCACCCCCCGTGTTTCTCTCCGGCTTCTTTGTATTTTCTTAAGGGCGCTGCTTTCATTATTGATCCCGCACGCGGCTCGTCGGCGAGCTGGCGCGCAGCTGGCCACAGAGAGAGAGAGAGAGAGAGAGATTGTCCCACCCCCCATCAGTGCAGATACAATCGGACGCACTTTGCGCGCCCGGCCGAAAATTAACGACGCCGCATACGCTCGATGTCGATGCTGGCATTGTGTGTGCAGGCTGGCTCCGGGCAAATAAATTACCGGATTTTGCGGCTGACGTCCTCTCCGTGGCCCGCTTTCTTTTATCCCGCAGCTTCCACCCCCGACGCTCTGCGCGTGTGGGTATTTCCATATCGGTCTTATGTTAAAGCGTTCTAGAGTCGCTGCGGGTGTGTGTGTTCTGCAAAAAAAGCTGCGCTATCTCGTGAAAGCTGATGGAATCTCGAGCGGAGGCGAGCGCATAAAGGGGTACTGTTTTCTGAATTTTTTCAGAACTTTCCCCACGTCTCGGAATAAATAACTGATAACAGCGTCTCGCGCCTTTTTTCTCGATTTTTTCTTCGGCGACTGCGCTCTCTAGTATACTATGTAACTCGGGACTCCCGAAGAGTCGGTAAATTTAATGAAAGTTTGCTCTTTAACGCCCGACCGAGTCGGGAGCGGGGAACAGCGCAAGTTTGTGTTATTCACGCACAGTACCTACTTCGATCGCCGTCTCGCATGAGCATGAACTTTACCACTTCAAATTATTCATGCGGATTTACATACCACTCCCGGCTCGTGTAATGAGTTCATTTTACGATACGCGCCTTGACTCGTAAACTACGTTTCGTCTCTTTTCTTCGGCCTCGACCACGCCGAGAAAAAAAAAGATGATCGAGCCGGCGATGACGAGAAAGGTCAAAGAAACGCCGAAGTGAAGGCTCTCTCGCACGTTCGGCCGCGCAGAACTCGGCGAGGAATATTTATTTAGCGACTTAATGACTCCGTAGCCAGAGGAGAGAATTCCATATTCAAACACGGAGACTCGCGCTCCCTTCCCAGCGGTGGCGGCAGAGGTTATTGACTCGGAAGTCAACTTTCATCCGGCGTATACGTGTACGCTTGAAATAATGCCCCTCCGCGGAAACACCCCTTTTTCCCTCCGTCGAATATTCTGTTATTTGTTTTTCACGCCTCGACGGGGCCATTGCGGATGCGGGATTATTAATGACAGAGCTTACGGGAAGCTGTACGGAGAGAGAAAGAACCAGAAGAATTTGTGAGCCGATACTTCCTTGACGATGATGTATAAACTCCTTTTGCTCTGACAGCGTATATTCAATGCTTTCGCGCGAGACTGATTTAATGACGAAAGTTAGTTCGATTTTGTTAACGTTGTCTCGATTAGCTTATTACGTGTTCTGATCATCGTTTTTAAATATAGGTCACCGCGACTCGACGCACCGAGCTTTTACTACTTACGCGTAATTTTCGAGAGAAGGAAAAAGATCCACGGTTTAGAGTTACAACGAAAAAAAAATATTATCCCCAGCCTTTTTTGTGACGTGGTAATTGTCCCGACTGCTCGTAAAATTAACGTAATTCAGCCACAATAACGTATGATATTAAACGCAATCAACGCACAATTTATTCACGTTTACGGCGCAATTAAAAAAGAAAAACTGCCAATGAAAACGGAACCCCGCTGCCTGGGAAACTCGTAAAACGCTCCCCCCAGATAGCGCGATGCCTCAAGGCGATGCTGAGTTTCGTTGTTACATAATAAACCGCCGAGCTCGTCGTAACATTATGAGGAGGTGCGAATCCAAAATTAATGAAGCTTCACGTAAGAGAGGAAAAGAAGAAGTGCGTTTTCTAATTAGAATAATCGAGTATTTGGTAACAAACGGAGTGAAATTGAGAATAATGTTGAAGGGTGAAATCTGGTAGAAAAGTTTTTGAAAAATGAAAGAGAACAGCCGCGCGGTGGAACTTTTGAAGCGCTGCTTTGAGTTCTCGTCTTCTGGCGTGAATTTTTAAAGAAAATAATCACGATTTATGAATCACAAAGCCGCGCGTGGTTAATAATTCTAGAACTACTGCAGCAGAATTTATTCAACAAGTTCCCTTGTTCAACGCGCGCGCGCCTTTTGTGCGTCTCTAATGCGAGGAGCCATTTCGCAATTTAAACTGCGATTTCAATGAAAAATAAGTTTGCGCTCCAGTGGGAATGTCCGAAATAACACATTAGACTCCGAAGTCGGAATCGTTAAGCGTAATGGATCCTGAAACATGAGACGAAATTTAACGGGCGGGAGATAAAGTATTTTAATTTTCGTCCCTCGAGTTCACGGCGACTTAACAACATATTAAGAGTATGAATTTTTTGCGGCACGAGAGAGAGAGAGAGAGAGAGAGAGAGAGAGAGAGAGAGAGAGAGACGATTAGTCTTTTTTACACTCGACCACGTACATAATTACACGGATGTTTAATGCAAGTGGCGTCGATTTACCAGCCTGGCGGAAATCGGATAACTAAAACGCAATCGCACAATGGCGTGCCAGCATTTGAAATACCGATAAATTTGTTGTAAACTCGAAACTAGTAAATTCTCTGCGCGTAGTAAAGCTCAACGTTAACCGCCAGCAGCGACAGAATGAAAAGGAAAATCAAAAAGCAAGCGCATCCGAGAAACACGAGCAGCGGTGTAATCTTCACCATAGCGCGCGGGCATCAATAACCCGGATTACATACGCTCGCGTTTATGTAAACAAATAAATTCGAACGTAACGAAAGCTCTGTTGTAGCTGGGGCGAAAGCACAGGCGGAAACGAGAGATAAAACGGAAGCAAGAGAAAGAGTGCAGCAGGCCGGAGATAAAAAGTGATCGTAACTTTGTTCCAAAGACCGTTTCAAATTAAAATTTTAACATTAAGAGAACTCGAGAGCGGCGCGTGGCTCCTGCGGGTGCATTTTTAATTTATAACCTCGTATTTTCAGGTCGTTACATCGCCGGTGGCGGCGAAACGGCAAAATCCGCCGCCGAAGAGTGAAAGAAGAGGAGAAATAAAAGGAAAACGGAGTAACGGCCGCTGCTGCTGCTGCTGCTGGATCTCGCGTGTCACTTTAAATCAAAACATATTTGTCTTCTACCTTTTCCGTCGACATCTCTCTGTGCGCGGATGAAATAAAAAAAAGAAGAGACGACGAGCGAGGCCGAGAAAAATGTCGCGTATGCGACGGGTAACTCGAAGCGAAAGGCTACCTATTCGCAAACATTTGTTGGGGAAAATGAATCCCGAGTTATGATTTACACTTCTTGATGTTTGCCGGAGTTGCCTGTTAATTCACCGGAGCTTGCGATGCCCGTGTGCGTTTATGTGTTTTATGAGTAAACAGGGAATTACGTCGTTGCGGTCAGTTAATCTGCATAGCAGGTGCGGATTTGTTCGTTCGCTCTCGTGGAAAAGTAAATAGTTGAGACGTTTGGAGAACAAATAATGCAATGAGCGTTGAATTTGATGCTTTGTTAAGCAGTATACAATGAAGTAAGTTTAACTTTTGGACTTCGCAGTGTTATAATATTGGATTGATGAAACTTTGAAACTTACGAATTGAAGATAATTCTAAGAGAAACGTGATATTTTTGGAACTCACCTGAAACATAGAAAGAAAATTTGCATTTAGTATGACAGCTATATGGGCGGATGAAATATTTGTTTGTTACTTTCAATATATCATTAGAGTGTGTTAGAGTCATGGTTATAGATTTGTTTCCACGAAATTTATTAGTATGTGTCATAACGGAAACTCGAAAATGGTTCGGTTACAATGTCAATATAAATTCAATTCGGATACGCTTAGCGCGAAAAAATAGCATAGCTTTAAGAGCGTGAAATTCGCGATTATTCTTGCGACTGAAAAAAAATATATTCAGCCCTCGCACCCAAAGGTCCTTTGTGCAACAGTTGAATAACAACGTTTTATCCGGGATAAAACCCCGTCGAGCTTCGCCGCCTCCGCGAAAGACTGACAAAAACCAGACACACACGCGAGCAAGTTCGCGCTGAGCTGTAATTAAGAGCTGAACACTCTGGCGACTGTGAATTTGGGTATCTCTCTCTCGCGTTCCTACGATAAACACCGTTCTCGCGCGGTGTTTATTCAACGTTCGGCCCTGTGTGATGGAGAAGAAGATTAATGAATTCTTTTTGTGAAAAAGCGCTCTCGTCAATTCCGGGAATTAGCGTGTATATGGATGTACGAGTAAACAGCAAAAAAAAAAAAAGAACTTGGAATCGTAATTCGCGCGCAGCAGCGTCGAACGGGTTTTAAAATAAATTGAATTTTCGAAACAGCGCGCAATTGCGGACGCGCGCGCGCGCGTATTTGCATAGCAGTTTTAATCACGCACGGGCTCGTGCATACGTATAAAGGACCGAATTCGTTTGGAGCCTTCGCAACCCGCATAATTCAAACGATTTGTGTGTACGGCCAAAAAGCGGAATTCGGTGTATGATTGATGCTCGTTTTTCGTGAGTGACTTTAATGGCGGGGGTGTGAAGATTCTGTACTGGATGTATTATAACTGCTCGATCGATCGATCAGCAGTGAATATTTGAGTGTCGCTCTGACAATACTCCGAGTTATGTCGTATTTTAAATGTAGGCCACTTTTCTGAACCCGAAGCTGTCAACGGCTATATGCGCTTATATACGGTTATTCCGTGTATGCGATTCAGGAGAAATCGTGGAACTCTGGAATGACCGGCAAAGGAAATCAAGATGAAATATTTCATCATATGGCACAAATGGAACAAAATTAAAATATCTTTTAAAGTATGTAAATACACGGAACTGTTGCTTTATACATGAGCCAAGAAATTAATAGTCGAGTTTGATTATCCTGCCTTTATTTCATATCACATAAATATTCAACCTAACAAAATGTAAATATTTCTGCAGATTAAAATACATAATTACGCTATGTATAGGGGAGATGCGCCTAGTATGGAACTACTTAGCGAATTTGACTACCACTTTCGATTAGGACCGTGAAAGTTGCTAAAACCGGAGGATTTACTTGCTGTTATAGGGGCTTTTGATGTTCTGTACGGTAGGGCCATTAATTTTGCAAAATAACCAAATAGAAAGCCAAACTGTGGAAGCTAATTTTTTTGGATATCGAAAAAGTGTCGCCCAGCATGGAACGGCATTGATATTTACAATAATTACTATATGTATATATTGTAAAAGTCTGAAAACTATTGAAATTGTTTGCTTTATGCAAAGAAAGATATTTCGCTTGAGCCGGTTTACCCTTGTTTGCCATCGAATTTATTAATACTTCTAAAATTTATCAGAATCGATCGCAGTTTCTCTTCGAGCTTCCCTTGATGCATTTCCAGGCTGAACAGTGTTTTTTTTAAACTATTGTAAGTATTTTAAAGTTTTGCATTTAAAAATCAAAAAATTCACTGTGGCTATCCTATGCTAAAACAGGTTTCATAGTGGAAAAAAAGTGCGTTAATGCGTTGAGAATTTGCCTAATGTCGATCTGCCAAGAAGCGAAAATTATCTTTTGACACCTCTAAAGATGCGAAAAACAATATCTTCTAATCAACTTTTTTTCCTCTAGCTCGAGCAACATGGCCTCGGAGTATGGCTTTTAAAACTTCAAAAACTGATTACCTATCAAGCGTAAGGGCCATAATCTTGCATCACAAGTTGGGAACTGATGAAATTCCATGCTTTTTACTTTTACTAGACTTGGCGCAGTGCGCTGCGCGCACTGTAGTCGACTATTCATTCATTAACTTATTAAATGAAATATAAATGCTTGATTGATATTTTTAATATTTATTTTCTATCACGGAAATATATCAAACTTTACAATATATGATTCATTTCGCGCTCATGTAAATTTCAAAATTGCCGCGGTTTCGTCGTCAACTTCCTTTTAAAATTTTAAGGTTATGTCTCAACTCAGTTCGTGTCAACGTTCACATCATGATTCTTTTTGTAACAATAATAATATTTACAATAGGATATTATAAATACACAAATTATAATTTGATATGTATTATAGTAGTATATTACATTTTTAATATTAGAATCAATTTTAGAAATCAAAAACAAATAAAACAATTCTAACGATGCTTTTGACGCATGCGCACTACATGAGCCAATCATATTGACGCATTCTTGGCTTCACTTCATTCGGTCATGACTTTTTTATATAGGGAAAAAAGAACTTTTTAAACCAGTACATGCATTGTTAAAGCTTTTCCTATAAAATAAAAACAGGAAATCTGGATTTCAATATGAACCGCACACGTATTAACATGGAATTTAAATTTCTTGTTATTCGTATTATAAGAAGTCAAAACGAATCGTTACGTTGTATTATTAACTTATAATCCTGTTTGCATATTCTGCTTTTACTCTAATATTTTTTAATTCCACGTAAAAACTTCTACCACTACGTCAAGCTTACTTTTTACGTGAATATTTTTGTTTTACGCATGCTTAATAAGTCGGATATATTCTGCAAATCTAGAACAGAACACTGACGGATTTACTGTATTGTAGTCATTATATCCGACGTAACTTTGAGATTTGCAAAGGTAAAAAGTTCATCATTACGCAACTCAAACATAAAAAATACAAGCTCTATAAAAATTTTCTGATTAACTTTTCATTTCAAACTTTTAATCAAATTTGCATAGGCAATAATGTTCAAACAGTCAAATACCCATTTATAATTGCGTTCGGTACAAGTGCCTTCAAAAAGTTTCGACACTTCCTCGGTCAATCTATTAAAAGAGAGAGGTCTTTGTTCGCGAGACGTCATTCAGCACAACCGAGAGATCACAAAGGAACGAGAGAAAATTAATCGATTAGCGTCAGGTCGAAAGGTGTCGCGCGGGGATGCGCGTGAAAGGGAAGCAATAATTTTCATGTCGGCGCTTGCTCGTTCGAGGGCTAAGCTTACACAACGCTCTCTGCATCGGTAACGCGGCTATTGTCCTCGGCATTTCGAGAGTCAAATTGACTCTTCACTCGCGCGTGCGCGCGTAATACCGCGGAATCGGGAAACCGAAGCGAAGTAGAGGAACGAGTCAAAGGGGACGAGGAGACAAAGATGCGCGACGAGAATAGTAGCTCGAAAGGGATTGGCCTTTTATTTTTTAAGCTCTTTAATAAAGAAGCGGAGAAACCCGGAAAAAAGGGGGCAAAAAAGCAGAGCCACTCGCCGAGCTCGGGGAAAACAGACATAGGACCGGTGCGCACTAATACGACGAGTGGCGCTCTCGAATGAAGGTACAGAAAAGAGAGAGAGAGAGAGAGAGAGAGAGAGAGAGACCAAATGCAAGCGAAAGGGGCTATTGTGAAGTTCGCTCGTTCGTGTATATGCTGCGCTCGTTCTCGTGGGCTCGCGATTACATTTCGTAAAGCTCACGACGACTGAGCCTGTAACTGCAGCATCGACGCTGAATAGAAGGTGAATTCGAGCATGTGGAATCGTTGGAATACGTACGTACTCTTTTGAGCGAAAAATAATACCTACACGGATCATTATTCGTAATATCGGCTATGCCATCGGAAGCTACGACACACTGCAACGCTACCTTCGAGTCTACATCTATGTCGAGAATACCTACTTGGACAACTTCGGAGACGGAGTTTCGCGGAATATTCTAAATGATTTCGCAGCGAGCATAGTTGTCTGAAATTCGATTCCAAAGACGCAAAGTACATACTTACATTCGAGCGCGCTCGTTATGTCTCGGATCTGCGCGTCGTTTCCCCATATCGATAAGAATCCTTCGTATTTCCACATATATCTATTCCTCTCGACGGAGAGAACCGAGTCATTTTTATTTAACACGCTCACGAGTAAGTTCTATCGATCCCTCTCTCTCCTCTCTCTTTCAGGCCGGCCATATAATAATCGTGTCAGCGGGCAAATCGACCCCTCCTTCGTGCACTCGTCTATACCTATATAGTGTACACGCACCAGTGGTGCCGGAGAATCGAGAGGCAAGCTGTTATACATACGTTATATTGCCACCGCGGCGCGGCTATGTAGCGAATACAGGAGTGCCGCGCGCGCGCGTCAGGACGAGTTGTATTAATATTCAAGCTGTGATTTTGGCTGGCGACTTCGTTAGCTTTCGGGCTATACATATATGTTGTAGGCGCGTGCGGTGATATGTATACCGAGACGTGTACATATCACCTAGCGTGACCCCGCCCGCAGCTTTGCAAGCTCTCTCTCTCTCTCTCTCTCACTCTATGTCTGTATATAGCTATCACACACACACACACACTAGCTTAGCCTTTGGTATATGGCTCTCCTAGACTACTGCAGTTCTCCTACTCGTTAACGACGCGCGAGAGAGCGGCTTTAATGTGCTGACAAAGGTTAATTGGCTTGCGATTCGCTCTGGTAATTGAGAGTTCGCGTGGGAAGCCGATGCTTTTTTCCAGCCGTAATTAGTTTGATAGATTAAGGGATTGTCGGCCCTCGATGGCTATCGGGTTGTTCTTTCGGATAAGCGGGGGATAAAAACTTGGTGCGCGGGATCGTTGGAAAACAAGAGAGAGAGGCTCGTGTTTACACTCGTTTATAAATCTTCGTACGCGCTGACTTAATCTCGAGGGGAAAATTTACACTGAAATTTCGAGAAAAAGGTTGAAAAAACGTTTTTTTGCTTGAATCGGATTTGAAATAAATTGTAAAATTTTTGCACAGTCAATTTTTTTTAAATATCTTCAATTAAGAAAGTAAAAAACCATTGCAAATTCTTTGGCACGTAGCTTCCTTCAACTTTGTGTATTGTTTTAATATTGAAATTGTTTTTATTTAATTATAATTGGGTAAAATTCTTTTGTACTCATCCCACTAGTGTTAAACACAAAAAAAAAACATAACCGTTAAACTCACTCAATTAAAAAATGAGAATGTATTATTGAAAAATATCTAGATTTTAATTAAGTTTTTGGACTATAAGCAATCGTATTGGATATTTCCATCGGCTTGCTTTGTAAAACTTTGCTCGGTTGTATTAAGCTGTTATATTATGCTCGAGACTTTGTACAGATACTCAAACAATGGCCAAGAACCCTGAAGTAGTGTAAAGATGGTCGATTTCTCGCGCAGGTGTTTTCGCTAATCAACTTTGCGTGTAGAGCTCGACGAGCATCGACTCTTTTGTCTATCCACAGAAATGCCCACCATCATCTCGTTGACGAATCCGTCACAAAGCGATTTTGTCAATAGGCGACGCGTGAAAATTCCGGGCACTAATTTACCCGGCACACTTGACCTGCAAAACTAGCCCGTCTCTAACAAGCTCTAAACACGCTCGAACGTACGTGAGCTATACATAGTTCCTAATCAATCCCTTTCGCATTACTCGCCGCACGAGCCATCAATCTACCGATTTAACTTCATCTTCTTATTCACGAGTACTTAACACCAATTCGCCGTTGACCGTAAAATGCATATATTTCTCCCTCCGGCGATAAACTCGAGCGTATGTGCGCCGCTGCTGCAGCGCAGTAATCACGAAGAATTATCAAACCCTCGTGTTTCTACTACTACGGCATTGAAGTACAATATACGCGTATAGGTGTGTGGCTCGTAAAAATCATCAAAGCTCGTACGTACGCGCGGCTTTAGCGTATTGATTTTTTTCCGATACTAATTCTGTACTTAACGCCGCGGCGCGCAATGAGGGGAACATTAGCGTTGGTAACGTGAATATTTTAAGCGAATCGATTTTTCAGAGTTCAAAAACCCAACATGCGCGAGCGCGAGAAAGTGAGAGAGAGAGAGAGAGAGAGAGAGAGAGAGAGAGAGAGAGAGAGAGAGAACCTCCGATAACAACATTATCTTTTAGCTCGACTCCTCGATAGTCCTCTTGAATTATGTATGCGTTACATGCAGATATAGCTATATCGTGTATACTGCGGTGCTGTAGATGTACGTGCGGCTCAGTTCGCCAAAGCCGCAGGAGTTTGAGTTTTACGGTGTGTGCCTGCGTGTTATATAATATTATTATAGGTTAAAATTGGAACGAGTTGCGGGAGCTGAGCGGGTCGATCAGGTGTATATATACATACGTGTGGCTCCAGATAAACGTTATTGGTTTACTCGATATATTATGCATGTACTGGCAGTCTGCAAATTTCATCAGCGGATCAAACATTAAAATCACGGCATCATTCAATCTTAGCGATATTATACCTGCTCTGTCGTTATACTGTTTGCGAAGAACGTAATGTAGCCGATATAAACGTTACTCGGAATTGTCATGTCATCGAACACATTTATTCAGATTCATGTAAACCATTGTAATATTTTATTTCGCAAGCTTTCGTCGTATTTTCAGTAATATACTACTATACGCAAGAGATATTGTAATTAAAACTTTATTAAAGAAACAACGATGCGAGAATAACGAGTACAGAAATTAATTTCCGTACGAATTAATAAATATTAATTTAAATAATCCATCGATACATCATCGAGTAATCTACAGAGCGTATGCATCAATGTAAAGTGACCGAATAAGCGATACACATTAGTTTGACGCGCCCGCGATTTCGAGTGAAGAACAAATCAAGCCTCAAAAAGCTCAGATTTAACAGTCGATATAATGTGAAGACACCGAGGCTTCCAACTGCGCATACGAGCTAAATCTCGTATAAGTGTTTCGAATCAGCAGCGATTGAAAAAAGCCGAGTGGACGTAAATAGAGCGCACTTATCCCCCTGAATATAACCGAAGGAAAAGAATCTCGTTCCAACTGCTTCCCGCAGTGTTCTCTCTCTCTCTCTCTCTCTCTCTCTCTCTCTCTCTCTCTCTCTCTCTCTCTCTCTCT
Source organism: Nasonia vitripennis (assembly GCF_009193385.2). Classification (NCBI taxonomy): domain Eukaryota; kingdom Metazoa; phylum Arthropoda; class Insecta; order Hymenoptera; family Pteromalidae; genus Nasonia; species Nasonia vitripennis. The sequence continues at coordinate 24,707,926 of NC_045757.1, read as the reverse complement.
CTCTCTCTCTCTCTCTCTCTCTCTCTCTCTCTCTCTCTCTCTCTCTCTCTCTGACTTGTCCTCGAGCCAATGATAACCCGAGTAATAACAGTAATGACCCCATCTTCCAGATCATTTCCCAGGCACGATCTTCCGGTGTCGCCTTTCCGAGCCGTCGTCGTAGTCGACGCCGTCCGAAATAACGATCCTCGGCCGGGCCGCTTATTATTTATGGAATATCAATCAGCGAAGCCCGGACTTCGCAGCGCTTAGCCAGGGGCTGTGCATTTTAACGACGTCTTGAACCTGCACTCTAGCAGCTGCTATATGCGCCCTTTGTGAATACGAAATGAAAAGAAAAACGAGTCGAGAGCTGCAGGCTGAAAGGGGAAGATGAACCGAGTTTCAGGTGAGAAAGAGGGCCTGTAGGATGACGCTCTCTGCTGTGTGTAATGCAATGAGGATAAAGCGCTTCAGTAGCAGATGGATTCCGGGTGAACTTTCGCGTCTCTGAATTGTAGTATTTTTCACTGAACAATGCCAAGGTGCAATTTCTCATCTCGCAAAAGTGTCGTCTCACTACATTCCAACGCATCCGAGTAGTGTAGCAATTTGCGCCGATGTTCCGCGCTCGAGAGCGAGAGTGTCTAACAATTATATCCTCATATTCAGATCCGCCTGGCAGTTATTTCAATTCAGGTACGGCAGAGCGCTAATACCCAGGTGTCAGCCGTTCGTATATTGCACGTTACGCAGAGCAACAGCTAAGTTTTAATTGCAAGAGATCTGATTCCGAACAGATTTACCCACAGGGATGTATGATTACCGCAAGGATTTCAATCGCTTCGTTCGACCGACATTTACGATCAAGAGTCCTTCACACAGGGTTGATCTGTAATAACTGATTCCGAGTAAGTAATGTTGGTGCAGCTTTTCAAATCAGAAAAAAAGACAATGGCAAGTTGTCACAGCATTAGGAATGCTGCTCGTCATCCGGTGAATCCCTACCGAAATTGCCTGAATTAAAAAAGAAAGAAGGGGAACAGACAGTGAGACAGATATATGAGGGCAGCCAAGGAAGCGAAGCGAAGAAAAGGCGGGTGAAATAGAAATTGCTGGAGGAAGAAGAAGAACCGCTAGCACGATAAATGGAAAAGTCCGAGCGAAGGCCGGATAATAGAAATCGATTCTTTGGCTTTCTTTTTTATTCCTGTATATGATCAAATAAATTAAGATAAAACGGAATGAAATATTTATTTATATTTTAATTAATATTTAATCAAGTGGATTCGTGTGTACGTTCTAAATAATGTCATATTGATGTCTTGTTTATATCTATATCTCTTATATACTATAATACAATATAATCTAAAATATTTTATAACTCTATTTTATAACTTTTATCTTCGTTTAAGTATTCATAAATAATTTCAAGAATTATGTGAGTAGGATCTGCGAACCGCAGCGTTTCGTTCAATATTGTTAACACTAGCCGATCGTTTTCTACCTGGCGATAGCCGCATCGAATTTGCTTTTCAGCTACCACGCATAAATTGGGTACGCGTCGCTCTGCTACAGCTTGGACTGAAAGCTTTGTACAAGTTTGTGGTTTCTCGTGTAATGAGCCACCCCGTTTAGCTGCTGCGTGAACATGAACAAGTACGCGACGGAGCTGCCCGTGCTTTGAGTTGTCCTCAGGGGCCGTATTCTCTAACTGTGTTAACTGTGTAGCACTCGACACAAGCAACACACAAAAACAGTTCATACATTTTTTTCGTTTTCAAATCGCGGTTTGACTCCTACCGATTGGTGTCGTACCATGCAAAAAGCCTCAAAACTAGTGCCAAATCTAAAAACATCGCTATTTTAGCCCTTTTTTATAACTCATGTGTGAACTGTTTCGGTGTGTTGCTTATATCGAGCACTATACAAACAGTCAACACAGTTAAAGAATACGGCCCCAGGTCCGTTAGTTCGACTCGGCACATCTAATAGTAGCTATCAACTTCCGGATTCCTGTCAATTACCCGCAGATTGTACTCGTCAAACACCTGCTCGTTCCCCTGCACGTACTCATTGCGATTGTTTACTTCTGCTCGACACTCCAACGGCAGTCTTATAACCCATCTTTTTTCCTCTGATCGAACATTCCCCAGCGAGGACATCATGCGCGATACGACGGTTTCAATCTGTCTTCGGTGCACCTACGATCGATCTCCAGCTCGTTGTTATTCTGCTCGAGCCTCTGCAGCACCTGCAGGTCCGGCACTCGTTTGTCCTGGTTTTGAGCCGCAAACGTCAACACGTTGTCTCGGTCTGATTGCAACATGTTGATATCCGCTTTGTGTTCGTCGATAAGGAAAGTCACTAGGTCGACGACGCAAAGCTGGACGATGTGTTGGAAGGGCGTCTCGTCTATCGTGTCTTTGTGGCAGAGGTCGCTTCCGAATTCCACCAGCTTTCTTATAATTCCTATGTGACTGTTGTCTATGTTAAGTCGTACGGCCCAGTGCAGAGCCGTGTGGCCTGAATTTATAATGATCCCTATGTTGACGTTGACATTGCAACTCAACAGCGCCGATAAGATTTCACGAGCCCGACGTTGCCCGTATAGAAGACGCACTGGACCGTGGGTAAGCAGCCGCCGTCGTCCTTGGCGTTGACATGCGCGCCATTATCTAGCAGTATCTTCACGAGTACGCGGAACTCATCATTCTAGATCATCTCGATCTTGCAGCTAACGACTAACGTCAGAACCCAGTCATTGCGCTCACTTCGATCCGCAGTAGTCACACGGAGAGACCGCATTAGCCATTGAAATTCATTTTGCCCAGTCTGTTCCCATTGGGGTATCACCCCCCTCAGCATGTCGACGTGACTTTTGTTGGAAACGGCGACGTGCACTAGGGTCTTAACTTGTTTTACCTGTGAAGTCAGCGGAGTTAATACGGAAGCCAACTCGAATGAAGAGCCAGATGATAGCGATGCTGCAACGGCGACCTGGACGAGTGATCTTCCTGAAAAACGAGCATTTATCCGCAGCCTGCTCTCCTTTAGAAGCTGTTTTATCAGGGGTATGTTGCCCACCTCGAGCACTTGGTATAAAGAGATATTTTATTGGAATGAAATAGAGCTATCTAGAGCGAATGTTTCAAAATATAAAAGTTGTAAAATATGTAATGTAAAAAAAAATTTGAGAAAAATTTCACTTCCCCAATACCAGGTTGAAAAGGAGATCCTTGTTTCCATGCAAATGCCGTAGAACAGACCGTTAATTCAAAGCTGTTATCGAAACACCCTTTAAAAGTAAGAAATCAACTTTAAGTTTGATATTTCCTTAACCAGAAATATGATTTCTCTCGGAAACGCTAGCTCGTAAATATCATCAAATCGAACCGCAGTTTAGGTAAGCTCGGTCGATCATGTAATTACATTTCGTCGTCTCGTCTTTCCTCCTTCCTAGCGTGGATTCCAAAGTATCCTGTAAACGAATTTACTCTCGAGTACGTCGTCTCGAAGCATTTTTGCCCTTATATCGTTACTCTTTGATTTTCACGTTGTTCAACTATAGGTAAACCGATATCAGAATACTTGTTATTGTGGCTGTTACTATTATTATTAACAGAATATTTGTAAAATATAAGAGCTTGCAGCTATCAATTTACCAACCAAAGGAAATCTTTCTTTGTCTCGACATAATAGCTGGATAGAATAAAAGATTCTTCATTTTTTTCCTGACTCTGAAAGGAATCCTATTGAATCAGTATCAAATAAGAAAAGAGATCCTCATTTATTTCAAGTAGTACACGCGGCAAAGGAAAAGTGTATTTCGCCGCGATATTGATTGAAAACAAAAGCTGATGCTGAATCGCAGGAATAATATTTATACTTCTTTATTCAGTAACTGTTCAAAACAATCATATCTATACCTGTTAAAAGCGACTGAACTAGAACGAACGCGCGTATTGATCCGAAACTAAACTTAAAAAAAAGAAGAGTAACAAACAAAAATAACACGAATACACAGGCCGAATCGAATAGAAGTATGGAATACAGTTACAACTTTTATTTCCAGATAAAGTTGATTCGCAAAAAGGTAAAAACTCGATAAAAATATTTGGAGAAGCCAATTACTCGATGACAACAAAAAAAAAAGTCAGCGCATGCAGTTTTCTATATTTTCAATGCACGAGTCGGACTTACAATGGACTGTACATATTTAACTAGTGCGCATGTATCGAGTTTATCCCCAGGGACATCGTGTTTGCTCTATCAAGCGTATGCGTATGCTTGAATTTCGATCAAAAAAAAAAAAAAAAAAACGAACGTGAGCAAAAAAGTTTACCCGCAAAGCACGATATTATCAATACTCGTAGAAACTCCGTGAACAAGTCTAACAGTCTAAACGGGATTGGGAAAGCTGAGCTTTTTCAACGTGCGCTAGTTGGGTAACGGTAATTATCTGTTTACTTGTGAAAGCGTATAACAGTTCAGCGATAGAATTTCGCGCCAATACATTGACAGTGTAACAAGTTATAAAATAACGAGGGGATTAGAAAGTTATTTGCCCCATTTTGCAAATCGATAACGTGGTTCCTTTGCAAAATGAAAAATAGCACTGTGTTAATCACCCAAAGGCAATCACACAAGATCAGAAATTAAGTACACCAAAATCAGACATAAATGAAAAAAAGATAATTTAAAAATTTAAAGCAGTCATAGCAGAATAGCCCAAGCAGGTCCAACAAGACTATACTTTGGTATGTCGGTACCACACCACTGTGTATATACATTCTGAGAGAGGATTTTGATGAAGGAAATAAGAAAGGCTCTATGCGCCACCTGTATCTCATCGCACGAAACTTCGGTTTCTCAAGTTTAACAAGTCCAATGTTACATAGTTTTAATTTGAATCAATTTGTTTAACGTTTCAACGGGCTTCACTCTGCTTATAAGATGCTTATTCCCGCTTTCAAGAAATGCACGCACAACTGCAACTATGAAATATTATTGTTATATATATAATGCTCATGTGTCTGTGTGTGTGTCGCGCTCGCCGGGCGCACGCGTCTAATTATAAAGCCTTAAGTACTTCCGGCGTCATCCTAATGACGCATGCGCTTAGAGCCGCGGTTAATGGCGCCTGCGTACATCTATGTTTTTCTCTCCGCTAATGGTCGCTAACTCGTGACCGGCATCGGGAACCGGATGGCGACGAGCCCTGAATTATTTCTTTTTGCGCTAGTTAGATAAGCGCTCGCTCGCGCAGAGCGTCACTCCGTGCTTTTATCATTTTCTTATGCGCGACGACACGACTCACGCGACGTAATTAAGCGTCTATTAGTGGCGTCACGCGCGCGCGCAAAAGACCGCCCGTTGCAGCTTTTCACAGGAATTCCGTCTCTGAGGAGGGAATTTCAATGGGGAGAAATTTATTAACGCGACATGGAACGGATGCGTATCACTGCTGATTGTCGACAACTGCTTTGATGTCGCTAGTTTATGCGCTGACTTTGATACAATGGCTTTGAATAAAAGAATCTCGTAGAACTGGGAGCGTTTAGAGGTGAACTTCAATGCAGTACAATAATTATACAAAGCTGGACGTGATATGCAACTCGACAGCATTACAATTACAACCTGTTCTCATACGATTGATGGAGAGTTTGATGCTCGTCAACAATGCGCTGTATTAATTTTACCGTGATTCGACACGTGCAGATATCAAAGGCCACGTCGAAATTACCGTTCGAGGCATTTCGAATTTGATAAACGGACGAACTTGAAACCAACGCAACAAGCATTAGTTGCTAGCTTCACGGCTCTCGCGTGTCTGTAGCGTCTTAGCCTTTTTCTACTCAAACTTTTTTCGAGGTTGGTTGCGCTAAATTTCCAGTGTGTTTTCTCTCCGTAACAAAGACTTTTAAAATCATTACGCGTAATGAGGTTATGCTTTGCAATCCAAATATTTGCCTCGAAATAAGTTGCCTTTCGACGAGCTATAATTACCGACATTTTCTGCAATTAGCGTCGGCAATTTCGAGAGCCTGAAAGGCGAGAGTGAACTAGAAGACATCTGAATTGCAATGAAATTTCGCGAGAATACAAGTACGTACTTTGCATACCTCCGGAAAAGTTTCGAAGGTTTTAGTTAGCTCGAGTTACAAAGTCAAGGAGAGCCAAGTCGCAACTACGGAGTGCATAATATTTGTCACTGCTTCGAGATAACCTAATTCGACGGTTGCGTTGCCTAACTTTTTGGAATCAGTAGTGTCGTAGTCCGGTTCGGTTAGAAGATCGCGCTATTTTTTCTAACGTTCATACTTTTCCTGTTGTTGTCAAAAACGAATTTTACAAAGAAATCCTATCTCTGTAGACGTCGTTTTGTAAACTCCCTTTGGCAGCTTTTTTTGATGTAGTTGCTCTTTAAATACGTTAAAAAACAGCGCAGGCGCTTGGGACGCCAAACAATTGTTAAAAGCAAACTCGTTAAACACTGCGAAACCTGCAGAATCAGCGCCGAGTATATAAAACTCGAAGAGAAAAAAGACAGCCTCCACTGAGCCTTCCCTACGTATTACTTTCCCAGCGTGAGCAGGCGAACCCCTCAGCGATCGCATCAGCTATGCGCATGGAAAAATGGACACCGAGGAAGAGCAGCCGCAGCAGCAGCAGGAAGAACAACTCGTCGGGAGCAGCAGCGCAACAGCATCGGAGGATGAAAAGCTCGTGAGACTGGAACAAGAAGCATCGGCAGAGAGGTCGACGCTCTCGAAAGTGGCGAGCGGCGACGGTAGCGGCGGCGTGCAGCTGTCCTCGGTAAGCATCGGGAGCCGCTCACGCGAGAGTAATCGGCTGCCGGCTGCGCGGCGCTGCACGGAATCCCGCCAGCGGCGCCGCTGTCAAAGCCGCATCAAAGAGCTGATTGGAAAGCACGAGCTGAAGAACGAACGGCTCGGGCAGCGGGAGGGACAGCTCTCCCAGCGCCTCCAGGTTCGTCCTCTCTTTATTCCCTCTCGCTTCCCCCCTCTCTCTCTCTCTCTCTCTCTCTCTCTTTCTCTGTCTCTCTCTCTCTCTCTCTACGCGAACGCAGCCAGCAATACACCGAACAATACACGTATACGTGTAAGCGAGCTTTGTGCGGAGTCTCCCTCCCGAGGCGACGAGATACTTACGTATTTACAAGGGAAAGAGAGCGAGAGATACTCGCTCGGGTCTTGTTTCGCCGGGATGTGTCTCGCAGGAATATCGCGGCAGCATCGGGCTCGGCGCGCGCGCACTGCAAGAGTGCGCTTGAATGATAGACGGCCTCTGCCGCTCGTTATTTATTAAGACGCGCTTTTATATCCATCTATATACGCGCCCGATGTTTATGTGTATGTATTCCCTCGCAAATATTTGCTGTTTGCTCCAGTCGGCGCTGCTTTGTTTGCGGGGGAACGGCTAAAAAATATACACCCCGTTATTTCGCTCTCCGCCTCTCTCTCTCTCTCTCTCTCTCTCTCTCTCTCTCTCTCTCTCTCTCTCTCTCTCTCTCTCTCTCTCTCTCTCGGCTTTTCGAGTTATCTCCGAACGGCGCCTCCTTTTTTCCGGTTTGTTTTTACGGCGCAGCAAAAACGAAATAGAGATCCGGGAAACACAGTGTGCGCGCGTTTTTTTCGAATCGATCAGAGTTATCGAGAAGCTATTGAAGGGCGAGGAGGTAAAAAATCCTCGGGTATCATACCGTCGAAATAAACAAAAAGCTCTATAACGCCTTTGAATTATCGCGAGTACAATGAAGCGCTCAATCAATACTGATTCGCGCAAAGTGCAGACATAAACAGTGCACCGCCTCTTTTTGAAGAGTGAAAAAACGTATAGAGCAGCAGACAATGCGCCACGGATCCTCTTTTGTGTGAAGTGCCAAAGGAGTTTCTTCTGGTTAGAAAATCTTTCGCGAAAGTTCTTGAGTCGAGGCTTTCGCGAAGTTTAGAAAGGTTTTAGGGCGCTACTTCCGTATTAAATTCCATTACCACGCGATTGCCAACTATACACTTTACACATTAAAGCGCTACAGATACCCAACTCGGGGTTTGTTTATTTTAGCCATAGTCGCGACGACGGAACTAGTTATTCGACAAATTCTAATTAACCATAAAACGTATAATACATCCGGGCTCGCATCCTTGTAAACTTACGCGAGCTCGCGGGGGCGGCTATCAAAGTTTCTATATCAACGCGAATTAGCCTAATTAAATCGGCCGTATCCACTCGAATGGATCTTCGCTCTCGCCTCCGAGATACACTCGCGCGCGCGCGCGCAAACGGGTCTCGAGTACACGCGCCCCTAGAGAAAAAATAAGAAGACAGGGGTGCGCACAACACGCTCGTAAAAATATAATTCTATTAAGAGCGAGAGAGAAAGAGAGAGATAGAGAGAACCGCCTATGTATTTATACGGCCGCGCACATCATACGCCGGCGGCCGAAAAATTGATCGAGGGCCGTGGAAGGGCTTTCCTTTTTATACGACTCAATAAAAAGCGCCGAGCGAGCGGCTCGTAAAAAAGCTGCTCCGCGTCGTCAGCGTGTACACTACATAGGCGCTCTCGTCCTTGCAGATGCTGGAGTGTACGGTGCCGGCAGTGGCGGTATGGAGGGCCAGGCAGTCGAGCCCCGAGACGTTGCGCAAGCTCGTCGAGGTGGCCACCACCACGAAGACGACTGCTGCTGGCTGCAGGATCACGCCGAGCCGGCATTACGACTGCAGAGTGCGCGAGATCGAGGCTCAGCGTAAGGTCAGTTTACCTTCTTTGGATTATGCCAGCTCCTGCGATGCCCCGTGTGCACGCGCGTGTGTGTCGTCGACGGGGGATTTCGTGTTAAGCCTTTGTGGTGGCGGGCTCGGTTTGGAGCGAGCTTGCGAAGCTCGGAAACAGGAGACGGTGAATTGCGGCTGGGTAGGCGGAGAGTCGATTTTCAGGGAATAATTTCCGTTCGCGAGAGCTATTATCGCGGTTGGAACTGTGATATGGGCTTGCGAAAATTTGGGGTTTGGTTTGTAAACGCTCGTGATGAGGCGTCGAGCTTATAAATGATTCAAATCGACTCACTAATTACCATGGCCCGTTGGAGAGAAAAGTCTGTTACTCACCTGAAACATAAAAAGGAAAAAACGATTATTAGACGTGGTAAGAATTTGTGAAGATTTATTTTAGAATAGAACCAGTTAGTTTCATAGCACATTAACGCTCGATTGTTCCCGAAGTCTCGAAACAATTTCGAGATTTTCAAGATTTATAATTTAATCAACTTCATCTATAGAGAATTAAATTTCGTCCTAATTGCTTTTCGCGCTCACCAGATTCCGAATTCATATTTGAACTTGGAACGAAGTACATTAAATTCACAACCCGCTCGAAAACCTAAAGAGTTATGCGCAAACTTTTAGAAAGTCGCCCTAACGGAGTACGTTCCAATGTCGGGAAAAATTCCACGCGTATGGGTTGATTGGAGATGTGCGTACAAGGAAAGCTCCTCGCTTTTAATCTCCGCGCGGAAGACTTAAAGACGCTGCGCTATCAGTTGCCGTGGACGTGCTGTACCTGAGACTCTTTGATGTGCACGCGGCTTGGCTTCGACGCGAGCTTTGCATTATCGTAAAAACCTATACAGCTGCTGAAAATTTAACGAACACTAAGGTGCTGCGTATAAATATAAATGGTGCTTCGGCGAAAAATCGACTTTCTCATAACGAATTTCCGCTTAATCCGAGAAGTAAAAGAACAACAGCAGCGCTGCAGCGCTTGATAAATACGCGCTAGAATAATAAAATCAGCCCCATATATAAAAGTTGCTCTCTCTTTTTCGCTGGCGAGGACGCGTGCGGTGTCTCCCCCAGAGAGAAAGAGAGATAGAGCATCGGTGCAATAAATGTACCGACACCCGATCGTTCTTCTCACCCTTCTCATTTATATACACACACATATATATATATATATATATATATATATATATATATATATATATATATATATATATATATATATATATATATAAGCGCAGGAAGCTCACCGTCGAGCGGAGGAGGCGCGCAGCTTGTGGCTGGAGCGCGAGGCGGTCCTGCAGAGCCAGAGGGCGCGCGTCGAGCTGGCAAGGCAACAGCAGGCCGAGCGAAGGCTGCGGATGGACCAACTGACCGCCGAGGCTCGGAAACTCGAGAAGGAGGCCGGCAGCGCCGGTGAGTTGGCTCACTTTACTTTTACCCGTCAAACTTCCAGTGAAAGGGCAACTTCCGAGGACGCCCTCGGCATCGGTAATAAATCATCGCGTGTTTTTAGATTCAATTTGTAAGTCCGGCCACTTGACTCTCGGTTTCGAAGGATCGAGCGCGTTTCAAGGGTCTTCGGGACTTCGAGACGCTATATGTGCGCGGGTGAACGAACGCCTTGCATTCGTACGCGGCCAGACTGGCGAAAAGTTTTCCTTTGTTTGGGTTCGGGGGGAGAACGCGATTTTTCTCTCTTCCGCTCTATCTGGCGAGAGGGGCAACAGAAAAGTTACGACGCGACAGCGTATAGAGGATACAGCCAGACGGTCTCGCGCGAGAGCGGATGGCCGTCGCCGCTTTATTGTACGTGTACGACGATAAAAGTGTATCGCTGATGAACGCTGAAATATGTGCTCGTGAGATTTTTTGTTCCGCTTCTAGAGGGGAGGGCAGTCGAATCGTGTGAAAAAAACTTTTTCCACCACGGACTTTTCTTCGAAGAGCCACTGAGAGAGAACTTGACGCACAACTTCGTATACTGATATTTGGGTCAAGAGAAAACAACTGCGCTTTATTCGCTTGCTTAGCTGCGAGCTTGATTTGTCTCTTTTTCTCTCTCTCTCTCACTCTCTCTCTCTCTCTCTCTCTCTCTCTCTCTCTCTCTCTCACTCTCTCTCCGGATATGCGTTTGTGTTGTCGAGGTGCGAATTGATTCGGTTCTGTCTTCGCTCACATTCGACGCGTATTGTTTTCTTACGATTGTTTTCGGTCGTCAAAAGTTTGTATGCGTGACGCAAAGTTTTTCGACTGCCATCCGCTCAACATGTACGTAGTAAGTAGTACAGTTGAGGCTTAGGTCAGACGCGCCGTGTGTATACATCGATATTTAATCATACGTTCAACGCGAAAGCGCTGCGCAGTTTTTTTAATTTTGAAATTGTTTCTGCAGCCACGCTAGCCCTGATATTCATTTTTCCAATGTGAAGAAGGAAAACACTTGAATGAATAGGAGTTGCTTTTACTCGAAAACGAAAGAAAAAACGAAGCATGGAAGGCGTTCGATAGTTTACTTCGCATTTTTCCGAGAAATAGATGTTTTATTAAAATATGAAATGCGAGGAACTATGGACTTGTGAAATACCGTTTAAGATAACACAGGCTTTAATTTGCTACCGGTGAATGTGTCAAATGAAACCGACTGTGCATAATTAAAGCACTTTTATTTTAATTCGAGGGAATGCCATAAATTGCGCTGCTGTTACTGGAATTTTCATGAGGCCAGCGCAAATCTAGGCGGGAAGTACGAAATTTATTGTGAAATTAAAAATCGAAAATGCTCTGGCGCAATCGCGCGGAATTTTAATTATAATTTATGAAAACGGATATCCGTGCCAAGAATTTTCTCTAGTATACTGCTTCGTCGCTGCGTTAAAATATACGTGGTTAATTCGTCGTCATGAATTTATTTACTGACGCGTTTATTACTATTGATTATCTGCCAAAACGCACTGGAACACAAGAGCGAGCGTAGTGCGGCGGCTTTTCAATAATCATTCAGTTTGACCTAACAAATCGGTGCGTAAAGCGTTGTTTGTAAAGGCTGAGCTTTGATACCTGTAAACTTGTCATTTCAAGTGTTGTAATTTATGCCGCCGCTGTCGTTACGCAACCTTTCCTAAAATATGCACAACAATATCAAATGACGCGTTTCAGAAATAGTTCAACTATACTGCTGCTGTAAAATATTTTCCTTCGAATCAGTATCGCTCTGTTTCTACTAAAATATTGAGCAGCTTCTAAACGCCTAGACGTAATGGGTGTTTTACTTTGCTAATATATTTCGGAGGAAGTAGTGAATTATATATTCGACGGCTGCCTTGAACTTACCTAACTGGAAATGTTCTTTAATGAAACGCTTTTTCCTGTGCGTTCCTATAAGACTAAGAATAATCGCATATCCTTTGTTGAGCAGTTACAGCATTAATGACCCAGCACGGCGGTTTTGGCACGAATTGCACACCCCTATATGTGCCTAGAGCGCGCCTTAATATGATGAGAGAAATAAAAAGTGGCTATGCTACACCTAGCGCCGCTAGCTATAAAGTGTAGTGGTAGATTGAGAACATGCATATATGTGCAAATCCAGAAAAAACCGGACACTTTTGGGGGTCTGAGTAAACAAAATTGAAATTTGAGGGCACACCTCCCAGACCAACTTTTTTGGGTTCCTTAGGCCACCCAGAACCCGAAAAACCTTGGGTTCCCGCGATTACGAAATACTTATTTTTTTGCCAGGCACTTTAAATTCTCTTATGGGAATTTAACATGGGAAGAATAAACGAAAATTAGCCGTGGTTCAACTTTACCCACTCGGTGTCTGAAGGCGCAATCCAAAAATGTGTATTACTAAGTTCAAAGTATTAGAAGAGAGCTTCAATTTGAGGGCTGGTGGATTAAAAATGGTGGCCTAGGTAAAAAGTTGTCTAGGCTTGAAAATAGCAAAAAATCATAAAAACTTGGATTTTTTACGAAAATCAGCAATTTTTTCCATTTTTAAAATCCTTATAACTTTTGATCCCAGATATAAATATTTTTTTATCTTTTTCGTTGTCATATATATAGCTGATGAAACCGGTAAAATGTTTAATCTGATTTTTGAAAGCAAAATTAGCAAAAAGAGCTTCAATTTGAGGGCCGGATGGTTAAAATTGACTGCTTGGATCGAAAGTTATAAGGATTTTAAAAATGGGAAAAATCGCTGATTTTCCTAAAAGTTTTCATAATTTTTCGCAATATTGAAGCCTAGACAACTTTTTACCTAGGCCACCATTTTTAATCCACCAGCCCTCAAATTGAAGCTCTCTTCTAATACTTTGAACTTAGTAATACACATTTTTGGATTGCGCCTTTAGACACCGAGTGGGTAAAGTTGAACCATGGCTAATTTTCGTTTATTCTTCCCATGTTAAATTCCCATAAGAGAATTTAAAGTGCCTGGCAAAAAAATAAGTATTTCGTAATCGCGGGAACCCAAGGTTTTTCGGGTTCTGGGTGGCCTAAGGAACCCAAAAAAGTTGGTCTGGGAGGTGTGCCCTCAAATTTCAATTTTGTTTACTCAGACCCCCAAAAGTGTCCGGTTTTTTGTGGATTTGAACATATACGATTCAAACTGTTTCGTTTACACATGTAACTTCTGGTTTGGCCCTAATACGTCTGACTTTTCATCGTGTTAAATATACTATTGTATTTAACTATGAAAATAACTGTGCAGATGATGAATCCACTTCTATAAGACTGACATTTTAAAAATAGAAAAAAGATGCAGCTTATCACAACGATATTTCGCAAATATCGCGGTTTTCAAAAATTTCGAGACTCCTCGACTGGCTTTCCTTTTATTACACTCCACATATATACTTTAATATCGGCCAACCAGCGATAAATCAAGGTAGACGATAAAAACGGCGTCGTTATATTAGGACTTCGCCCTGCGACGAATTTCCAGCGGCGGCGAATAACCCACGAAAATTGTCAATTTTCTATTAACCATAAAATACGCACACGCACTACAATAAAGGCACCCATATTTTCCTCGCGCAAGCACCTAATTTTATGGGAAAATGCTGCCTTGCTCTGTAGCCCTCGACGACGTCGCCCTCGAACGCTGCGGCTTCGTTCGCTCTCTCTCTCTCTCTCTCTCTCTCTCTCTCTCTCTCTCTCTCTCTCTCTCTCTCTCTCTCTCTCTCTCTCTCTCTCTCTCTCTCTCTCTCTCTCTCTCTCTCTCTCTCTCTCTCTCGCGCGCGAATATATCGACAGATTGAATTTTCGCTCCCTGGAATCCCATTTTGCCTCTCACTTTTTCCTTCGGAGCATCTATACCAGAGCCGACACTTTGCCAGGGCAAGCTCCTGTAACGCAATTCGACCTGTCTAATGTAATGGCAGTATTTGCATATTGTAACGAGCCTTGCGATTACGATGTTACGCGCGTAGCACCGGCGCTTCTTTTTTCCGCTCGGCTGAACGCTAACCCAATTTTTCTCTTAACTGCAGTGCGCTCGTCGTGCATTATGTGGAGGTTTGCTAATTGTCGTTGAATTCGTCATCACGCGGAGGTCAATTGTGCGGTTAATGTCTCGAGACTAAACAGAGCGGAGTCACGGTTCGCTCTGCCGCGAAGCGATGAGCTTTCAACGAATTACTGGTATCCGCGTAATTTTCACTCTAATTGTACGCGGCAATAAAGCGAGAGTCCTCGCTTTTTCCAGAAACGCAGCTATAACTGTATTTGTTTCCATTCGCCATTGATGTATACTTTATATTTTCCCCGACATCCAATATGCGAAATTCGTATGCAAAGCCCGACAACTTTTATATTAGCGTATACGGAGAATAAAATAGAGTGTAGCTATTTCACTAGGAATAACCGTTTCAATGCACAGTTCATACCATCAGTGTCTTCATTTTCAGCGTAAAGGTCTTCGCTTTGTGCAGCGAGAGCATAAGAGTTTTAGAAGAAATGACTGGGTAACATCGCCAAACGAAAGAATCGAAAAAAATATAACCCGCGGGTTATTTCTTATTGGAAAGGATATATATGCCTTATGGGATACCGAGCTATAAAAATTGCAATATTTCACTCGAATTGAATCCTTCTCAAATAACGAGATATTTATTAGCGGCGATAAAAATTCCTTCGGAATCAGCAAAACCTGATGATTTTTTTGTTATGGCAGCCGCATGAAAAATTTTACTGTTTCTATAAAAGAAAGTGTCCCATGTTACGGAATAAACTAGAATTTTCAGCCAGTCAACGTTATACCGTTTCTAAAAGCACCTTCGTATTATGGCAATATAACAGTACAATAGACCGGTCGGGACTCCTTAATTGGAGTAAACGCATATACTATCGAGTCTCAATCGAGTGTGAGCTATTGACATCCGATGTAGATCGTCTTCAGAATTGAAACCACGTGCCTTGTAAATCGATCAAAGTGGACTTACTCGAAGACAGTAATGTTTATGGTATCATGTTCCGCAGTAGGTCGGATCGTCTTCTTTGAGTCTGCCATCAAAGATAACGTTCAATGATGTATCAAGAGTATTTCATCGAAAATTAGTTAATTCATCTAATCAATGGTATAACTTATTTTTATTCTAACTGTCAATCAACTATACGTGCAAAAATTTCATCAGCAGTGCATAGCTGACGCACACTCTTTCGCAATTCAGCCGTTCGTTAAAGTGCGCGATTCATTTAAAATTCAGCGTTTTTGCGCTTCATAATGATCCGGCGAGCATTCTTGGAAGCGCAAGAACCTGGCACATGCAATTAGCGTTAAATGCACCATGCAGCGCTGGCCGTTTTCGCATATTGCTTCCACTTTTTCACTCTCCAGTAAATTACTCGACGTATTAAACGTAACCGGTTATAGCAGCGGGATACAACGTTGCCGCACGAGCACCGAAGGCTGTAGGCGTATTTTAAGCAGTAGCTAACTGCATTATCATGATGTATTTATAAGAAATTAACGGACCGACATATTTTTGGCGTCAAAATGACAGAGGAAAATGTTTGTCTCCGAGGCGAGCAATTTTCCGGAAAAAAACTAAATTAATTGGAGGCAGGGCAAACATCAGAAAAAGAATGAGCGATCGGACGATTACTTTTTGATTGTTTGCATTACCGTTTGCGTCCGAAATGATTGAGTTATCCGATATTTGGCACAATCGAGTCCGTAGGAACCTGGTATATTCCGCATTTAAAGGTCTCAACAGAGAGATATCCTTGTAGCTCTACCCAAGCACCTCTTCGACATAAACTAGTTGATCATTATTGCCATACCATAATCCACGGGCGTATAAACAGCGTATAACGTATACATAACCTAGGCCATCCCATGAACATAAGAAGGCGCCAACGATCAGCCTAAATTACACGAAAAAAACCAGCAAAGATACCATTAGAAATTGCAGCGTTATCCCCCTAATCGTGACAAAACTAGCAACCAGATAATCACCGGGGCACAGCCCGCATCGATGAGCCTTCACCTGCTTAATAACGCACACTGAGAGAAAAGAATCCTTGTCGCAAAAGATTCGCGACTTAACCACAGCTTATTTTTCATGTATTTGTTGCAAACGAAAATTTCTTCATAGTAAGAGAAGAATTCTTAACTAATAAGGATTTAGGATTTTGTGAGCGATTGTGACGCACTGTCGGTAAAAACTTATCGACCGAGTGCAGCAACAGCGCGACTCGTCAGCACGCGACTACGCAAGGCGTCGAAACGTGTCGGCTGCAATCGGAGACACGTACATG
The DNA here is from genome assembly GCF_009193385.2 of Nasonia vitripennis. NCBI lineage: Eukaryota > Metazoa > Arthropoda > Insecta > Hymenoptera > Pteromalidae > Nasonia > Nasonia vitripennis. The sequence goes on along the minus strand of NC_045757.1, from coordinate 24,691,375 downwards.
CGTTTATACTATTTCACGCGTGATATGCTTTTTTTACGTACCTGGAAGAAAGCATATTGATGCACAACATTTGAAATAAGTATCGTAGGGCTTGTTCGATGAAGTCGAGGATTCTGTATGCATAAATACTTTTGTGATAGTTTCATACGCACAGAAAAGCGGGGTTATGCGTAAGGTTATATTCGTATGATACCTATCGTGCTATCATTCGAATATATTTTGCAAAAACAAAGAATCTTTCAACATCGAATAGTCTCAGAGCGATACTAAATGATAATAAGAAGTGAAAACAAGTAATTATAAAGTTTTAGTTATTTTACGTCGATGGAAAGAAAGTTACGAAAAGTCAAAAATCTGAAAACCTAACTGTTAAGACGCTTGGATTTCTCCATATTTTAATCCAATTTTTTTAACAGGTAAGAATTCTTCTTTGTGTCAAGGATTCTTTTCTCTCAAATATTACAACGCAAATAGAAGTAGGACGTGCTAAACACGTCCTATAAAAGACCGTTCGCAGGTCGGCATATAGCCTGCAGAGATCAGCCTCGACGGAAAGTCCGATCGGACGCCTCGGGCGGCCCGGCCGACCCCTGGAACTGCAATTACAGCGATAAAAAAAGGGAAAAGAAAACTCCGGCCGCAGGGCTTCGCGATAACAGTCGCCGGCGCCGTTATGCGCGCTGCCGCCTTGGGCATTTTCCTGCGCGAGCCGATGCTTGGAATACTGTAGCGACGTATGCCAGGCATTCACCGCACTGCTTGTGCTGCTGGACTATGTATATATGTGTATATTATCATCATACGAGGGGTAGCAGAGCGCATGTGCTGCTGTGTATCTAAATTTATTGATAACTGCGTTACATGTTGCGAATTACAGTGCGTGGATCTGGGCTAAATTAATTTACCGGCCCGTAATGTGCCCTGTCGTTAGCGCGACGTCGATGTAATTTCGGCTTGCGTCTGACTTGTTGACAAGAAGCTTGCGCGGTCAATAATAAGAACGCGACATAATAAGGGCGGGCATATTTTTGTTCGATTTGCGCCTTGGATTGAAATTCGTATCTCCGCCTTTCATCGCGAAATTTGAAAGGGGCGAGGAAATTGAAAAAGTCTTAAAGGGGCGCGCCAGTCGTGTAATCTTCCGAAGCGAACCGCTATCGGACTGTGTTGGTTTAAATGTAACTTCCGTTCGCATGAATAGCTAAATTCAATCCGCCGCGCTCTTTATTTAACGTAATTGGACAGCGATATCGCGATCTTGATTCAGACCGATTCAACAGGGCTTCATTGTAATAGCGTAACCAAACCGATCAAAACATCTAATCCGGTCAGACGCACGATAACGCACTACACCGACCATACCCTCGTCCCGTAAGCGCTTGGACGCTAGAGTACCCCCATTAACCCCCATCAGTATATCGGTCTATAATCCACTTTCGTTCAATAACCGCGCGCGCAGGCGAAGACGCCAAGAAGTGGCTGGACCTGGTGGAGAGTGCAGCGTCCCTGTGTTCCAGCGACCTCGAGTGCCTGGGACGTCTCGAGAGTCTCGCAGAGGCCGAGTCCTGCACCCGACGACGCATCGCCGAGCTCGAGGCCAAGGAGCAGGCGCTCATGCAAGCTCTTGCCCAGGCGGACCAGCTCGTCCCAGCCGACGACGAACTGCAGCGAGTTAAGGTCCAGGCCGACGAGGCGGAAAAACAGCTGAAGGCATGTCAGGCCGTGCTTGCCAGGTATTTCGCGGAACGGATGAAACGCAGTCCACGCGTCTTTTCGATTGGATGCGCGTGCGTATCCGGGAACTCGTTCGAGTGCCTTTGAGAAGCGCCGAGGCTGGAGTCGAGGAGATTTTCCGGGAGGCTGGCTTCGAATAAGGCTCGCGTAGCAGCACGGGATTCTGAGAAATAAGCGCGTTGAAAAGAGTAACATCCCTTCCGTATAATGAAGATTTACGCTTTATTTATGCGCGGATAAATCGGCCAACTGTGCCATTCGCTTGTTTTATCGCGCGTATTATGTGTCAGAGAAATCCAAAATCAATAAAGGAAAGCTCGTGAATGGCCGATTCATCGAGTCACTGCGCGCTCATCGAATCGGCATAATCGAAAGGGCGTACATCAACTTTCGCTCCTTCCGCGTGTAACTCTTCGGCGATATTCCAGAGAGAGACAGGGAGAAGGGTGCGCGGAGCTCTCAGAGGTCGCAGTAGAAGCATTAGGGAACTCAATAAAAATCAGAGCTTCGTCCAGCGGCCTTAATCCCGCAATATAAACGACCCTCTCTCCGGCCTATACCTTTTTCCTCGAACGACGAGGAAAATCATGGGCCGCCCGCGTCCCTGTCTCTGTCCCTCCCACCCCCGCAATCGTCCGTCCGATCGACCAGCTGCGTCGACAATACACTTAACCGAGCTGGCATCCCCGCGCGCACAGATACCGTGAGCGTGAAGTCGAGCTGTTGCCGAGCGATAAGGAGACGCAAGCTATGGTCGAGCTTGCGGACGTTGGTGCCGGCCGGGAGGACGATCTGGCGACGGTACGAGACCGGGCGACGCAGCAACCCATCACCGGCGAGGCTTCGCTCGAGAGCAAGGTGTGTGTGTGTGTGTGTGTGTGTGTGTGTGTGTGTGTGTGTGTGTGTGTGTTCCTCGTGCGGATATCTGCAAGCTAAATGGGATATTGCGGCTACGACGCTGTCAACGTTGCCGCTGTCCGCGATGAGCTGTAACGCGCGCGCATATGCGCTGGCGGTCGGAGGAGGATCGAGGCCGAGCTTCGGAGAGCTGCGGGGGATGCACGCGAGAGAGTTTACAGATTGCGCGACGTGAGCGGAGTTTCGAATTTCGCCGGGAGAGTGCTTCTGGTGACTGCTGTCGGTTTTTTGACAATGGACTGAAAGATTGCCGTCTGCGAGCTTTTCCAATTGACGTCGAGGGCTTTGCTTTCATTTAGCGGACTCTGTGCTCGCTGGCTGTCGGAAAAACGAAATGAAGATGTTGCTGCTGAATTGATGAGGGGAAGGCTTTGACAAATCGGGCTCGAACTCGATCGTACGAGCTGAAATCCATTAATTTTGCTGTTTTGCTGGGTTGGGTCGTTCAACTTGCTGGATATCAGCGAGTACATAGCTTAGAACGCTGTAACGTCAGAGCTTAGTGCGCACCGGTGCAGTGCATATGTTCGTTTTGTCGCTTGAATGGTCGCTAGCTATAAACGCCTGCTTTAGCTTGTCGATTAATCAACTGCAAATGGGAACGCATGTTGCTGTAATATTGCCAGGCATGATTTGCGTTATCAAAGGGGGAGAACGGAGGGCTATAGTATGATTATGTCGATAAATCCTCTATATTTCATTAATAGGGTAGATTATGCATTGGTACGGCAAAGAGCTGCGGCGGCTGAGGAATAGCTTTAATCTTGATATGTGATTAGTGTATTGGCTTAATAAACAGATGTCCAATGTTATTGAGCCAATTTTATTAACATCGACTGTTTGTACTAACTTGTGACAATTTCAGTCCGGATTGTGATTTGCTCGGTATAGGTCGTACTATCTCTCTATCAGTTTTATAAGCCGTATTCGCAATAAAAATGCTAATAACACATCGGAGGCGGAAAGAATATGAGAAATAAAAAGCGCTTTCCATCTTTGAAACTTGTCAAAGTAGAGTCTCGTCCACGCAGTCGAAGAGTTAATTAGATTCACTCGTGATTTACACTAAGCTGACGCGTAGCAATTTCCATTCCCTTGGACAGGAAAACATTCCCTTGTCTATCAGCTTCTTAATTAAAACTACTTTAAATAATATCACGTTTTCGAACTTAATTCATCCTACACACAACACATACTCCGAAATTCAAGCCTAAGCAGCAAACCCCCAAAACGAATCGTTTCTCAGAAACACCGACTTTGACTCGGAACAGCAGCCGAGCAGTGCAAGTAGACCAATAAACTTAAAAGTTTCTCAAAACTCTCATTATGCCAAAGGTACTTTCCAGCCGCCACTTTTCATTCTTTTCCCATGTTGCAGTCACCATAATTCAGCGCTGTTTGTAATATACCTATTCTAGCATAACCCTAACAGCTTCTATTTTTTTTTCTCCTCGTGAAAAATGCGAAAAGTAGCGGCTAAACGATAATGGCGATCTCAAAGTACGAAAACTTTTCAAATTCTTATCTCAACTGCCTTATTATAAGTTTCGAACGACGCACGATACTCCAAACTAACTGTGGATACTTTCGGCTGAAAAAAAAAACGAAGCAGAAATCTTTCCGCACAGCACGTGACATTAATTCTCTGTCTCCCGCGTAACGAAAGGAAACGTGGGCCGGCGTCGAGACGGCAAACAAAGACGTGGACGCGACGGTCGAGTGCGTGCCGGCGTGCGTCGGTCATTACCGCAGCGAAGCCAACAAATCCGTAGTGGCTCGAGCCGAGATGCGAGACAAGCTGGCTCAAGCGGGTGTCATCCTCGTAGACAAGAACGAGGCGACCCTACCGAATTTCGCCTGTGGCTTCACCTGCGGATATCCCGAGGACGAGGAGGATGAATTTACCGCCTGCTGTCCGCCGGATTTCATTTGCAACGACGTCGTTGATTCCGTGACCGGAATGATGGACGCGTCGCCCAATGTAAGTGGATTGGAATATTTGCAATTTGGAAAGACCTTTTACTCTCATTCGCATAAGCTATATTTCGAAGTTGAAACTTGGTATTTAACCGCTCGAAGCGGCGCATGCGTGACCGTAGTAAATTACGTAGCGTCACGCCTTCGTGGTTACAGGATACACACACTGTTACAAGATACGTACATAATGCCTATCCGTAAGCTGAGCTAGCGCGCTTAAACCGCTGGCTTATTCTGTGGCGTGGATCACTAAAATTTGTTTTTTTACACCCTTCGTCGTTAACTTAACGGTGAAATATCGAATTGCATTCGGCTTCTCGTGTACTCAAGTGAACAATTAATTGTCTGATGAGTAAATGAAGCGGTTTGATTTTTCAATCGTAAGATACGTGTATCGCGAGAGCAAATGTTTGATGTTTAACTTGGTCTATCACATTGGAGTAAATGTACAGTGTCTTTTATATATGAAGAAGTCGATACTTGAAGTACCCGTTTGCGCACTTGTCGAGAAGTGAGTAGGTACGTGACGGGAGTACACGAGATCTGGATTTACTTTGCAACCTCTTTGCTGAGATATAAGCTCATGATAAATATGAAGATATTTATAACGAAAAATCCGTGTTAAATAAATAAAAACAAGACCGCGACAACAGAGCCGAGCAATAATTGAAAATTCAATTAAACGTTTTACGAGTCCGAGTTCGTTGTTTGCGTCCAGGCAGAAATGAACCGAAAGAGCAGAGATACCGCGGGAGTTTCCGCAGCTACGCAAGGATTATCCGGCTCGGAATTGGCGGGAAGAGCGAAAGATTCCCGAGTGCAACTCGGCCCCAAAGTTTCCGATAAAGAGATACAACACAAGTCCGTCCGTGATGCCGAGAGCCAACAAAGCTTGCGCGACGGCACGATGAAGATTCCGCGCTCGGAAATTGAAACGTGTCTGTCCATTGTCAAAGACATGCATAAAAAGATTTCAGTAAGGAAATTCGACTCTCTTTCTCGTTTTTGGAGCGGACGGGAAAATTATCCCGCTCCGCTCGACTATGCGAATTGATTACTGTAATAACATTTTCAGGCCACATCCAAGTTTCCGCTCGTCTCCGATGATTTCCAGAAATTGAAGAATATCTTCGCATCGAAGCTCGGGGTAATGATAGTTCATTTGTTCTCCATTCGGTTTGCGATTTTACGGAATATATTCCAGTTGATCGCGTGATGAGACTCGCGAGAAAAATGAAAGCTATTTCGTTTCGACGTTTTGACATGTAATAATGGTTTTAGTTAGACAGCTTCACGCTAGAGCAGGGAGAAAAGAAAACCGAAGAGGTGACGATATCGAGCACGAGCTTGAAAAGTGCAAGTATTGGCGTCGTATAAACAAAAAGTCGTATTTTTCATAAATTACCCTATGCTCGAATCTATTCTTACTTTTTCCATCGTAGTCACAGAGAATAGAGAGTAAGAGCAAAGCAAGCGCTTCGACGATCGATACCAAACGCTCCGACAATAGAAGCGTCGATGAAGTCGCATCCGCCAAGAGTACTTTGGACAAAAGCGAGAGCAAAAAAGATGCGAAGTCAATAAAATCAATTTTGAAATCAACGCCGCCATCGACGATTGATGACAAAAAGAGCGGGACAACTCAACCGTCAAAGAGCGTAAGAATTTTTTTCAAAACATTTGCTTATGAAATATATTTCTATACATCAGTTTTATTCCGATGCACGTAACAGCAAAATAAGAGTCCGGTGCAAGCCAGTGAAAGCAAAAAAACCGAAAAACCCGCTGGGAAATCAAAAGCTCCGTCGGTGGAACTGGACAACAAGAGTCAGAAAACGATAAGAAGTGTAAAGTATTTCCATTATTTATAAATGGAAGCATTTTTGCGTTTTTGTTTTATCGCGGGAAATTCAAGTGTGATCGATGGTCAGCTACTCCATATTAAAACTAACTAGCTCGCTTTCAGGACAAAAAATCTATAATGGAGAGCACAAGCAAAAAATCCGTAATGGAGAATAATGGTTTCAAATCCGCGCAATCTGCTATGAAATCGAAAACTCCATCTGTGGGTGGTAGTCGTAAAAGCGCTGGGCAAACAACGCAGAAGAGTGTAAAATACTTGACAACGTTATATCCGATTTTCATTCGTAGTTACAGCATTTTACACTTATCGATACGCTTCAGGTTGGCAAAACTCAGGAAAGTGGCAGTAGACAATCTTCGAAATCCGACGTCAAATCGAAAGCGCCGTCATATAGAGCTGATGATGCTAAATCGAATCGTCGGGAAAGCGAAGCCAAAAGTGTAAGCTGAATTTTCAATTCTAAAGACAGTATATACTATGAATGAAAATTTACGTAAGTTTGTATTTTAACAGAGCAGTAGTATTCGAGAAAAATCAAAAACAAACGACAGCGTGAGTACTTTTCTTTTCCTGCATCACTCGAAAGAAACTTGTAGGAAAACTGTCCGGAATCCGGCGAAAGCACGATTTTCCAGACTCGCGAGCTAGACTGATTATTTGCGCTAAAAGTTTAAGAACAGTGTTACGCTTGATACTGATTCCAGTTGAGCAGCTATAATCCGGAGAGAAAGGAGGTCGCGCGATACGACAGGGGATCGGCATCATCGAAAACTAGATCAGAAGAAGCCAAAAAGAAGAGTCTTAATCAAGTGAATTCAACCGAAAACGTTGGAGCGGAGTCCGGCGAGTTAGGCGAATCCGACGTGCGACAAGATTCCAAAGTCCCCGAGACCGAGGTAAATATTTCATCGTCGCGGAGCACTACTCGTCTATTTTCATCCCCGTAATAGGCCGAATCACGCTGGCCAAATATGTTCAGCGAGGAAGTACTATAAATTCGAGGCGAAGTCGTGTATGACATCTTAATGAACCGGCTAAAATTATTGTCGGGAAGTATTGCGAAAAATTGGATCCGCTCTCTAACTAGAGCATCCTGTCCCTAAGATTTTTCCAGAAATATCCTACGCACGCGCATTTCATCCGAGACAAACCGAAACTTTTCGCGAACTTTGCTCGGGCAAAATTAGTTCGAAGTACTCTCCTATACGTATACGTTGTAACTTTTGCAAGATAGCGTGATCCGCGGAGAAAATTTCAATCTCAAAAAATATCCCGGAGAGAAGTTGCGGAGGCAGCATTTTTGCATTCCCAACTTTTCCGGATTCGTGTAAATAATTTGGCAAGAAAAAATTACATCTCCTGCATGAGCGCGCGTCCCGATAAGGAGATCACTTTGAAACAAAGCTGCAGACGTCAACGAAAGAAAAATTTGCCGGCGACCAAACGGCCCTTAATTCTCCCGCCACATTATCGCGACCGAGTGATTCCGAGCTCGCGAGAGTACGTCATTGCATGAGAGTAAAAAGAAGCGTAAAACGACGGAGTAGCGGCGGTGTAATAAAAGAATCGGCACCTCCGAAACGACCGCGTGAGATTTTCCTCCTAGCCGGGCTCCGAATTGTTCGCTCTACGATCTACGCGAGACGCTCAAACAAATTTAAACACGTTACGGCCGAGTTGAAGTTTAAATCCTTCGAGCTCGGCGATGAAAAAGATATGAGGAGAGAGACAGAGCGAGCGCGAGAGGGTGTAAGTAGAATCCAATTAATTATCCTCGGGCTAGAGCAGAGAGACCGCATCTCGCCGGGATTTCCATCGAACCTATACACGCTGGTCTCTCTAGTCGTGTAGGTGTGCGACACACACACTCTTACTGTGAGCGCGCGCGCGCGCGGTCAAGCGTGTATTTACGTACTGGCGCGTCCGTGAACTGGCTCTCAAAGTTACATCTACCTTGTGGCTGTTATGCATACGAGCAAAAATCTATGTTTAGACGCTGCACGAACAAGGCGCGCGAGGCATTAGTTATACAGTTGCTACTTTGTTGTCCGACAATTATACAGCGACGCGTTGATTGAAGCTTTCTCTCTCTTGCGCTCGCGGTGTTTTGCGCTGCTGAACGCGGACTTTCTCTCAAGTTATAATGAACGAATGTTAAATTCAATACGCGTTTAATATTCCGGGAGGAATCGGGGCTGCTTTGAGCGACGTGGATTTGGCCCTAATACGTTATTCAGTTGTGTAGCTTGGGCGTTTTGAATGCATTACGCGAAAGCGGAAAGGTGTGCGCGAGGCTGTGGAACTCTCGATTGTTTATTAGCTTCGGTAGTTTAGCAAGTTACTTGGGAATCAGTTAGTGCAGGCTGTACAAAATTTCACTCTAAAGCAGCACTTTGTACGCGTACACTACTCGATTGATCAAAACGAGCGGTGTAGGTGCATACAGATACGGCGGTATTTCTCTATTTCCGTTAACAATAAAGCCGCAGAGCTTCGATCCACGTAAGTGTTTCGCGAAACCTATACAGATATATGCATATTCATCAAATTCGATGCTCGCGCACGGCTAGCGAGGGGATGCGGAAATGATCGCTCGTTAAATGCCGTGCAGAGAGATGAAATGCGCGAAAGGGCCCGCACGCATTCTGCAAAATCGTTTATGCCTCTATTCCGGGGGGAAATAAACTATTTTCGAGTTCGCGGCGGCGAGCGAAATCCATTCTATTTCATCATAACTGTTAGATGTTCCGCCGAGCGTTAACGGGACGATTTCGAACCTGATTCCTGCGCGTCGATGCCGTGGAAAAAAAAGAATCATAAAACTCGATACTGAAAAATACAGCCCAGTCACTTGGCAAGTTCCGGCACACACGTCCTCGTACGCTACAGCATTATAGAGACGTCGGCCATAAAAGCACGCCTCTGTCGCTCGCTCACGGCACAATAAAATCATCCAAGTTTATATCATATCAGTGCTTTCTAAACTTGGATACTTAGAAGTTTCAGCCTAGAGAGTGAGAGAGACAAGAGTCGAGTTTTGAACTGTAACGTTTTCAAACTCCTGACCCCTTTTCCACCTCGCACAATGTTCAGCCGTGCAAAAACCCTCAACAGGTCCGCTCGATCGAGCTCGAAGAGTCGCAGCAGCCCAGCGGCAGCAGCCGTGCGATCAAATCTTCAGAAAGTCCTCGAGCGGAGGAAGAAGAGGGAGACGTCCCGGAGGCAATGGAAACGGTGGAAGGACCTCTGGCTGCTGTCGAAGCGGAGATGGCCGCGGCTGCGTTCAGCTTCACTATCGAGTTCTCGACGGAAGTCAGCCTCGAAAGCCAGCAGCAGCATCCGAAATTAATCGAGCCGGAGGAGGAAAAAGTCGAGCCACCGCTGCAGGAATTAGGAGAGGAGGCGCCGAAAGATAAGCCGGATTTATCGCGGCAGTCCGCAGCGGTGGAAGCGACGACGGATAAGGGGCCGGACGATAAGACGGACGACGACCTTTGCATATGCGAGCCCCTCGCCAGGATCATGGTGGGTTAAATGCTCCTTCTTTTTTCACCCTCTCTCTCTCTCCTTCCTATGTAGGCCCGAGGTGACGTCTGGCTCGGACTCGAGGGAAATGATCGCGATGGTGATGAGGGTTGCCTGCACAGCTTTGCTTTCTCTTATTTGCCGCGCGCCAGAATGGAATTTCATTGCCCGCCAACAGACGCGAAAGCTCGCGGCTGTATCGGCGAATTTGTAATTTTTTTCTCTCCGTTTTTCACATTCGCTTGAAGAAGCCGCGCTGTCACTTTGAAATTTCAAACTCTAGAGCTAGAGAGAGAGAGAGAGAGAGAGAGAGAGAGAGAGAGAGAGAGAGAGAGAGAGAGAAAAAACACACCGCTTAACCGACAGATTGACGCGCTTATTTTTGAAGCGACACCGCGGTATTTTTAGTGCGTTGGAACGAACGCAGAAACGCTCTCCGAAGAGATAAAATAATGGTCGAAGTATCAAACTGAATGACATTTACATTTCGCCTTTTGAAAATATGAACCGCTTGAATCGGCCAAAAATTATTGCCGGTACAACACATAGTCGGCCAACGCCTCGCGGGGCAGCTGCCAAGTACGAATATACGCGCGAAGCTTGTAAGCTCATCTCTCATACGAATCTTGGCCGACACCCCTTCCTTGATGTATATAATATCCTCGGCGCTCTTTATTGTCAGGGGAACTAATTTTTCTCTCTATCTCACTTCTCCGAGCGAAATAACGAAAGGCGAGGACGAATAAACTCCGGGAAGCCGCGCGGCAGAGGTGTACGATTTCGATAAAATCCAGGTCCATCGATTTCACATATAGATTTCGAAAAAATGTGTCGAGCGCAAGGAAAGCTCGAAATTGCATTCCGAGCGTCGTAAAGCCTCGCGGTTTTCCGTGAACATGAGGTGTCTCGACCAGTGATAAAAGACGTTTCGAAATTCCCGCTACTGCTTTCACATACACTGAAAGCCCACACAACTACATCGCGAGAATCCTAGATATTCTATGCGCTACTTTGGTAGGCCGGAAATGGGAGACTCTCTCTTTCTCTTCTCACGTGTGCTATTTTATTTTTGCGTCATGGCTATGAATTAGGCTAATAATAGGCCTTGAGCTACTCCTCTCTCTCTCTCTCTCTCTCACGTGAGCTCTGCATTTTCGTCGTCACCGCGTCTTCGCGAGCAAATAAGCGAAACGAAGCGCGCACTTGGGAATCGCGTGACTCATTGTCAGCAACCGCGACGACTACTCGTAATTCAAGCTTTTCGCGGCTCTTTCTCGAAAATAAACAAAATTACAAGCTGCCGCCGGTATGCAAACCGCGTATGTTTACTGCCGTCGGTTGTACATAGCTCGGCGGCGACTTTTTATACCTTCTTATATTTTTTATAAAAACTTCGATGTTTGCCCGGGAAAAGTAAATAACGAAAAACCGCGAAATTTCGACGACCGGCTCTGTATACGAGGGTATAATTCCTCGCGGTGTAGACAGTTCTAACGCTCCAAACCTCTGGATAATTAAACTTTGACGGCGTCGTCCTACCTGGGTTGCGCGTAACCACGGCGAAATTGAAACGGTTATTACGTACCGCCGCGGCAGCGCGTGTAAATTACAAAGTTTGAACTCCGACGACAAGCTTTGCGTCGAAAAATTGATAGCTCTATGCCTTGAACAACGGGAAATAGCTATTGTACTGCCTTAAGCTGTCCAAAATTCACTATAGACATATCGCGCGTCGGAGAGTGTAATAATAACGCAACTCGTGCGCGCGTTCTGCATATTTCGCCGGCATCAAAGTTTACGAGGGCGGCTTCACCGCGAATTGATCTCCCCCGCGCAACCTCTTCTAAATAATTCGTCACGCGCGACGCGACTGTTATATAGACGTCTCCAGCACGCGCGGGGGTGACGTGAAAATTAAAATTTAACGCTATTTGCGCGGAGCTATCAGCTGTGTACACAGCTCTGCGCCATCGTAAAGCTTGTCTTTACGATCTCGGCTGAGCTATATAGATGTGTGCAATATAATATTATACGCTTACGGTGACCAGAGGTCATCGAAGTTTGCCGAACTTTTATTGTCGGGCTGACTATACATCGCGCGCGGCGGGTAGTATGCTTAAAATTAGTAGCCAAAGTTTTCAATGAAAACACGGATTATCGATGGAATTTCCTCGCCGATGAAGCTCCGGAATCGGTGCGATAAAGCCGCGAGTGATTCGCGATAATCGTTAAACAAAACGGTCCTCTATGTGCGTGTCGCTGCGTATAAAATCCAGAATTGCGGTTGGTTGAAAAAGAAAGAACTCGATCGCATTATCGAACAGCTGCAGATAGTCATACGTTCAGGATTATCCAGCTAATTGAATATTCGAATGGCTTTAGACTATCGGATCGTTTCACATCGGCTGCGAAGAAGATTTTCAACGCTCGTGTCTAAATTAACCCTGCATCGGTACTTAGATCCCCTGGTAGCAAATGGCCGATAAGTTCTGGCCCGTTCCCTAGCAACTCGGTAGAAATGAAACCCAGAATCCGTCGAGAAATATGCGTAGTTTCTACGCTGAAACCCGAGTAACAGAAGTTCTCTTAATTTTTTGCGCAAGCGAGTACGATTCAGGCCAGGCACAAGCATACTAGAAGTATATGACGCGTATTGTAGCGGCTGTCTGCTATGTTATATAGCAGAATAGCATAGCAGGCAGAACTACAGTTTTCACAGTTTCAGTCAATGTTGAATGATGAATATTTAGCCTATTAATTCATCTTGAATGATTTTGAAGGGGAAATGTGATTTTCAAAGTGCGCATTAGGAGTGAAAACCTAACCCTACACATGCATACTGTCATATATGACAGTATGTACAAGCATGCTGCACTGACTGACTTTGTGTTGTTCAAGTGTAATTACTGTGTGAAAAGTGTCATCGATGCTCAAAGTCACCAATGATGAGGTTTGCACAGGTATTTCAATCTCATCAGTATGCGAGCACAGTCACTGTCAACCACCAAATCTTTCATAATCATGCTAAATCCATGATATTGAAGTTTGATGTCTGTTCTTTTGCATTAAGACTTGTTAAATTATTTAGAAACAACCTGCTATTTCAGTTTTCACTTAACAGTCTTGGTTCGGCTTTGCACCCTGAACCCTATGGCTTTGGCGGCAAAAATACAGGTGGGTCTATACATGAAAGTTGAATTCGTATCAGCTAGAATGAATTCAACTTAATACACTGTTTCAACATGCCAATACAAATTAAGTCTCAACGCAAAAGAACAGACATCCACTTTTAATATCATGGATTTACCATGATTATGAGAGATTTGGTGGTTGAGAGTAACTGGCTCGCATACTGATGATATTGAAATACCTGTGCAAACCTCATCATTGGTGACTTTGAGTGCATCGATGACACTTTTGACAGTAATTGTACTTGAATAATACTAAGTCAGTCAGTACACAATGCTGTACATACTGACATGTATGAGAGCGTGCATGTGTAGGGTTAGGTTTTCACTATTAATGTGCACCTTAAAAAGCATGTTTCCCCTTTAAAAGGCAATGTAGATGAATTTATAGGGTATATATATTCATCAATTTATGAATATTTTCAAACAATGTCAATGAAGAGCAGGATCATTGGTGTGAAAAGTAAGGCTATATGAACAAATCATAGTGGTGAAAAAATTCTACCGAGATTTCTTCCAGAAATCATGTCTGATTTATCGGGGTTTTCATCTAGATTCTACTCTGGAAACCTGCTAGATTTGAAAAATCTCGGTAGTTTCCAGGTACTTTCTCGGGAACGCTGCTACCAGGGGAGCAATTGAATAAATGCTACGTTCGTTATCTAAACGAGTCGCTCACTCACCCGATGAACGCTGATATAAGTACGCGCTTTGCTGCGCGCGCTCGTCGAAAAGGATTAAAATAATTAAAATTCGTCCATCTCCGAGTTGCGAAACGTCGCGAGGCGCTCAACTGGCGCGCTTATTATAAATCGCCGCGCGTATGTCATATTTCTGCTAACGTAATTTGTCATAGCGAGCGTTTCCGAAATAATTGCCCCTCGAAATACACCAGAAAACACAAAGCGACTCCACAGCGTAAATAATCGAACGTCCCGAGCCAAAAGAATGAGGCAAACATTAGCAAAAATATACCAAAGCTTCGGCGTACAAATGATTGTTCATAAAATTCAGCGGAGAGAAGCGTTTCTAAAATCGCGCGCGACTGAAATATATCGCGAGGAACCCTGGTAGAAGAATTAGCTTAAGCATTGCCTTGCTTAGTAAGAATAACCTTATTTCTTTCGTTAAAAATAACCCAATTTTTAACCAATTTTAAACTTATAATGAGTTAATATGCGCGTCGAATGCGATCATAACCTATAAAGTGAAGCGAAAGAGACAATAAATAAGAACTCCATAAATATTTATGGAAATAAGTCCAGTTTTGCTACTCGGAAGTTTTTGAATATCGTGACGGCAACGCTCTCCTAGGTACTTGGTGCCCAGGGTGGACAGTATCACATCGTCTCCTGGAGTTTTTTGGGAATTTAATAAATAATCAGACGAAACTCGTCAATCTGGGGCTTTTTTGCGGTCGCAGAACACGAATATCGTGACGGCAACGCTCCCCGAGGTACCTGGTGCCCAGAGTGGACGTATCATGTCATCTCCTGGAGTTTTGTGGGAATTTGAAATATAATTAGTCGAAACTCGTCACTCGGGGGTTTTCAAGGTCTCTGAACACGAATATAGCGGTCCTTGAGGTACCTAGTGCCCAGGGTGAATAGTATCAACGTCATCTTTTGGAGTTTTGTGGGAATTTGATAGTAATTAAGTGAAATACGTTACTCACGGCTTTCTGGGGCCACTGAGCACGGATATGGTGTTATACTTAAGATAATCCCAGGAGACGATGTTGATACTGTCTACCCTGGACACCAGGTACCTCGGGGAGCGTTGCCGTCGCTATATTCGTGTTCATCAATCTCGAAAACTCCTGAGTAACGAGTTTCGACTAATTATGTTTCAAATTCTAACAAAACTCCAGGAGACGACATTAATACTGTCTACCCTGGACACCAGGTACTTATGAGAGTATTGCCGTAGCGATATTCGTGTTCAGCGACCCCAAAAAACTCCTAGTAACAAAACTGTACTTTCTCTCATCAATATTTACCGCGTTTTTTTGCTTTGCTGCATTATTATTTACATTTGAGGTTACGTATCTCTTCTTTAAAAACAATATGGGCAAAAATAATCTTATTCTTGCGTTAACACGATGTCGCTGTTAGCCAATTATAACCCAATATTCTTGGCTTAGATAAGCTAATTGGACACTTATAAGCTTATTTTTGGGTTAAAATTGGTTGCGATTTCTACCAGGGTCAATTATTTGTTTGCTATCGGGAAATTCCGCTACGCGCGCGTGCTGAGACTAAGATCGGCTTTTAATCGAATATTATTTCGACCCACGTGTACGCATTTTTATATGATTGCTATTTTAATTGCCCGCTGCGAGTTAATTGAAACCCTGAGTCAATCAGGTTTTTTTACACAACAAATCGACGTTTGCATTTCGCAACCACGCATTAACGCACAAAGGCTGCATCGCGTTAGCAACATCGAGTACAATTCGGAGTCCGCTGGTGAAAAGGCGTCATACAGCGCGCGGGCGGAGCAATCGACGAAAAAGCACACCTAAACTACACCCTGTTGGCCAGTTGATCCTAATTCTAGGGTTAATCAAACGAAGCTCGTCGGCAGAGGGAGATAAAGTGGCTCGCCGCAAAACCGCGGAAACAAAGCTTACCGCGCTATAACCCAGATCTGCAGCCAAACCACCAGAGAAACACACACTCCCGAGAGCGAGAGAGAGAGAGAGAGAGAGAGCCGAATGGGACGACACGCGAAGCGTTCGAATTAATAAGCACCTCTCCTCCTTTTATGCGCCGCAGCGGCAGCAGAGCAAGTGGCCGGAGCGACAGCAACCTCCAGTGCACTCGAAGCTCGCGTGTGGCTGCCCCTTTGAGAGACGAGCACGACAGGATCATCGGTCAGTGGAGAAGCAGCAGCGAGCGGCACGTCGACGCACGATTTGCCAGCCACCTCGACACCCGCGTTATCCCTGTCACTACTGCTACAGGTGTGGTGCGCCACTCCGGCGAGCAGCGACCGAGAGGAGGATCGACGAGTGCGAGGAGAAGAGAGACGACGGCCCGCTGACAAGTGGTGAGCGAGTTCTTTTTTTTTTGCTTTTTCTTCTTCTTCTTGCAGAGGCTCTCTTTCCTTTAAAACTTGGCCTGATTGCAAGTTTCTTTGGCACAGGTAATAGGGTCTCGGCAAAGCATTAAAAGTAGACAGCAGAGCCGCGAGAGAGCAATATAAAATTCCGCGACTTGCCAGGGCTTTTATACGGATTATGAAGCTTGATATAACACGACCGCCGACAATCTGAAAAGCCCTTTACGATATTGCCGTAAAGCTTTCAGGTTAATAATTTTGTACGAGCGCGAATACACATGCTTGCCGCGAGCCCCCGTCGTGCTGTGCGATGTTGTTACTGCTACTACAATCTGGCTGCTAATTTGATCGCTTGAAAACGTTAAATTTTTCAGTGCGGTGTTCGAAATTTCTGCTCTAAAAGTTTTAGAACGCTCGCGAGAAACTGGATGAATTTTAAGAAGAACATAACGCTTCAAGATAATTTTGTCAAAACGTCGCCAAATATTTTCAGAAGTCCCGAGTAGCCTATCCAAGCGCGAGCAGGGCGTTCTGGCAAAGCTACCGAAAGCTCCGAGCAGCAGCAAGCGAAAGAAGCCGAAGAAACGTCGCGGAACGTTGGAGCTACTGTTCGACGGCGCGAGCCGCAAAGCTGCGCGTATCCTGGAGGCGATTTCGAGCGGGGAACTCATAGGCCTGTCCGCCAAGCCTAAGCTTGGCTCGAGCTGCACCTGCTTGAAAAATCAGTGTCGCTGCGGCTCCGAATCCGACTGAGAATCTACTTCGAGAGACGGGATCGGACAACTTGGACGACGACGTTTTAGCGAGGTCGTCTCCGTAGATTACTTCCGGCGCTGCCTTTATAATTATCAACGAAATCCATGGCACATGGGTTTGGATCAAAACATGTCCACGTCTGCATATTTATCTTTATATAAATAAGAAGACACGAGCTTCTGGCGGAATCAGAGCTTCTCCATTGTAGATCAGAACTTAGTATTGTTGTATATCTTCCGAACTTTGCTGTACTCTGTATTTAACTTGTGCCTTAGTTGTTGTGCGTCGTGGTGGAAATTTTACGCAGCGTTTTATTTCAAAGATGCTTTTAACGAAGAATTGAATAAATTTACATTCTCTGAGTTTCTGAACTAAGGCATTTTCTTGAAGCTTTCGAGAGATTTAGTGGGTTCGGACTTTTGTTGCTTGCGGAACGGGTGTACTAAATTAAGAAACAAAAAACATTCTGCGGGAGTATAACATGTCCTCTTAAGCGAGCAGAGAATACATTCATCCTTCTCCAGAAGATATACGGGGTAAGTTCTGTCAAGCCTCATAATTTTTTTCTTTGGGTGTGTATTATTTTAACTCTCTTCATCCTACCCTCGCGAGCTTGAAAAAATATTCCGCGACAGAACTCGGGTGGATAGTTTGTTATCGACAGAAACTAATGAGTTTCAACCGAACCAATTAAGTAGGGACAAAATTCGCCTTTTTAACGCGGGCGAGATTCAAATTCGATCCAATTTAAAATCACTCCAGAGACCCTTCAGTGAATCATTATTCTTAAAAGCTCCGTAATCAATACCTCCAATAAAGCTGTGCGCGACCCGAAGGTACTCCCAGAGGGATACTCTTTGTCTAGCTGTTTATTTTTAACGGCCTTTTTATCACCATTCAATCCGCGTCGATTGGAAGATAAGATTAATGCAATTGATTACTACGTTTGCTTGTGGTATATTATTAGTGTAGACGTACGTAGTCATTCTAGATTTCAATGTGAAAAGTGTAACAATTGACGCTATTGCGTATTCAAAGGAGAAACGATTCAACGTATCACTGTACAGAGTAGTAAAGTGCACTCGCAAAAGGAAAAATTTGAATCTCAATCTAAATTTACATTCTATTACCCAGTTTAGTAACTCCGTCATAGAGTGTCTGCACTTTATGCATCCATTACCTTGCGGCATGCAAATTGATATTTTTACAATCCGCGCAAACGATAGCAGTTGCAGAGAGAATTTGGTTCTAGTCGAGTGCGATTTCAATGAAATAGTGCTGAAACAAAGTTACCTCAAAGACATTGCAATCAACGTTTACGGAAATCCCACGCCGTCGGTATATTGAGCTACAAAAAAGGAGTCTTTTCAACGAGAGCTCTGAAAGAAAGGCCGTCAATACTATTAGCCAGCGAACCGCCCATTAGTGCTCGATAATAGCGAATCTCGACTAGGTTCCGGTTTAAAAACCATGAGAGCGTCGACTCTAGCGTATTTTTCCTAGCGACCGCGCGCAGCGAATGCAGATCCGCGCTTAATCATTCATCGTCGGAAACTCGCGTCGGCTGGTGGAACAATAGTCCAGGTACGCTGCCCTCTTTTTCCCCTCTTTTCCGCCGAAAAAAAAGAGAACACAACGCAAAAAAACAAAGAGACCGGAGTGTAGGGTGGAAAAAAGGCGAGTCTGGCTTTGAATAATTGATAGGTGTGCAGCACTCACCGAACGTTGGCCAAGGTGTGCCGTCGGGACCTGAGGTTGTGGTAACCCCGCAGTTCACCGATGCTCCCCTGTTCGGCCTGCATCTTGGCCTGCGCCGTGGCGACGGCACTGGCGATCACGTGGTGCTGGTGTCCGGTGGCGCCGGCCGTCGTGACGCTTCTGCGCGTGCGCCAACCCGTTCTGCTGCTACCTCCGCCGCTCGGCGTCGGCGATTTTTTCTGGTAGTGTCTGAAAAAGCCAGGATGTTTCTCGTTATTGTTCTACTCGTTTCGTCCTCCTTTTCCTATACACGTTTCCGCGAATCCATCGGGCTATCTCATGCGTCTATATTCGTATTCTCATTGAAATCTACGTTGGTTTTATTATTACTTATTCTCATTCAACGGCACTCGGGGAACTACTAAAAATACGTTGAGATCGTTTTTCAGTAAACTTATTCAGTTCGTTGATATAGAAGTGACGTTATTTATTATTGCACATGCATGTCAATTT
This sequence comes from Nasonia vitripennis, assembly GCF_009193385.2. Taxonomy (NCBI): domain Eukaryota; kingdom Metazoa; phylum Arthropoda; class Insecta; order Hymenoptera; family Pteromalidae; genus Nasonia; species Nasonia vitripennis. Next base: position 24,672,139 of record NC_045757.1, on the reverse strand, counting down.
TATTTTTATATTTTTAGATTATCGTGTCAAGTATTCAACAGGTCTGTAATAGCTTAGCGCTGTGTAGCCAATAACATTGTAATATTATATAGACAAGAATCATGCAAAAAACAACAATGCACATAAACGACAAAATAATAGTAATCCGCAACAACCAAGGTGCATACAATATAATTCATGCTTTATAAGAGACTATTACCAAAACCATCAGAGGAATTATTAAAGTTGCTAATGCTCGACATTCCGGGCTTTCATGTTTGCAGAATCATACAGATTACTACTTAATAAGAGTATTAACTCTGCACCACGAACGCTAGGGACCTCAAGAAATCTCTGGTATTAAATGTGTTATACTTACATTAAAAGCACAGTGGAGAGCATTTTGCAAATGCATCGTTTTCACGCTTCATAGTTTCAAGCGCGTTTCAAGAGCTTAATATACGGCGTTTTCATTGACAGAGTAATAATATCCCAGACTGCCACATAATACAATATGCGATCAAACAGAACCATAAGGGTACATTGAATATATCAAATACCCCGGGCAAATGCTGCGTGCGAGGAAATGTATGGAGTAAATTAAATTATACACGCTATCGAACTGCGCTCAAAAGCGGGCATTGTCTATAGTTATTCACGCATACACACGTGATACAATGCAGATCGAAGGTTACAATATGTTTCTCGAGCTTTTGTGCATTATTTCGTATAGCGCACAAAAGAGGTAACGCAAATCCCATACCTCTCGACTAAGTTGGAAATTCATTTGAATATTTCTCCGATGATGCCTGACGCGTGCGTAACGCGCGGCAGATCCCAAACATATTTTCAATAAATCACCCGACAGACAACAGCCTTTCAGTTTTTCGAAAAGTCGTGTACCGCGCTCGCGAACGGCCGTGATAGACGCTCGTAATCCTAGCAGGCATCGTTTTATGGCCCCAAAGAGTTTGCACGGTAAAAATTCAACTCACTCTCTCGCTCTCTGTCTTTCTCACCCCCGCGCGTGGTCGGATTCAATTTTCACTGTAAATATTCTGGGCAGATTTCGCGCGGCGGTTCGATGCATTATTCACGACGCTAAAGGCTGCTTAAAATAAATTTTCGCACTGCTCGTTATACGTAGGCATATGCGATGCGCGCGAAAAATTAAACCGAATTACGCTCAATAAATAATTATTGACACACGGCGGCTCATCAAAGCGAAAATCCGAAGAATAATTCTCGCGGCTTTCGTAGCAAAAAGTTTGGCGCGAGCATTCGGAAAAAAAGAAAGCCGCTTTTATATTCGCATCGCGCTCGCCCACCGGCAGCTTTATTTTCACGCTCGTGCGGATCCGAGAACGCGATTGAAAATCTCCCGCCGAAAAAAAGCTCGCGATCAGTCGTATACACACCCCGCCGGCGAAAGATATACAGTAGATACGGTCCCGGGGAAAAAAGGTCGTGTGTATTAAAAGCCGCAGCCCCGTGGAGGCGGCTCGGTTAGAAACAATCCGAAAACTGATAAATCGAGAGAGCTTTTTATCTCCGGCCTCGGCCGTATAATGCCGCCCCGCGAATATGAAAGTTCAGCCTTGGGCGCGCGTACAGAGAGATAGAGAGCGACGGAGCCGCGAGTATAAACTCCCCCGCTCGCTTGCGCGCGTTCGCTCGCGCGTGTGTGTGTGTAGCGATGCATTCAGTTAGGTGTTCATAATATCCGGCAAATAGATTGAAGCACGGCTGGATAATCGGGAAATGAGCTAAGCCGAGGCTTCTCCCTGCCTTATCTGTCCGCCTCACCCTCTATTCACCCTTTCAGACTGCTCCCGCGCGCGCGCGCTTATCCGCCCCTGCTCTCGCTCTCACCTTGACTATACGCCGTCTGCACGAGGAAACACGTCGATATTGATGCTGACTTCTCTCTCTCTCTCTCTCTCTCTCTCTCTCTCTCTCTCTCTCTCTCTCTCTCTCTCTCTCTCTCTCTCTCTCTCTCTCTCTGTTGCCTTTTCTACTCCAGCGCGCGCGGAATCCGAATGAGCGACTGCGCCGCTATCTACGTGTGTACCCGAGGAGATGCAGCGGCGGCGCTTTAAGTGAGAAGAAAGCCGGAGCTATAAGCCGATGATAAACTGGCGCGGATGTGTATTAGAGAGAGAAACCGCGTGCAGATTATATATGTGTGTGTGTATCGCGCTCGAGTGCTTTTTCTGCGCGCTCGCGTTTATAGCGTGTGAAAACTGACGTATGGGCTCTACGTGTGGACTCGCCAAGGACTTTCGGGAGCGTATGTTGCTTCTCGTTCGGCTGCAGCAAATGCTTATTGATGACGGACGTTTCATCTTTATACTCTGAGACGCGATGGCCGTAAGTGAGTGTGCGGGGATTCGTCCGCGATTTATGGCGCGTATTCCTCTCCGCCGGACGAAAATGTCGTAATTTTTTGGTATGACAAGGTCCAGAAATTTTGATGAATATTCAGAGAACCAGAACCTCGGGTGACGCGCATAGAGAAAAGAAAGTTTCTTACAGCCGGCAAATGGCGAAAAGACAACGCATATCGAACATTATAAATAATCGAATTCAGCCGAGCACAGCGAAATATTCCTCGCGCGTCGCATTTCGAATTATTTTTACATCGCGACTCTTGTGCACTCGTCCGTACGCGCAAGGTCACGTTTCGCCATTTATTTCTTCCTCCGCGCGCTCGCGAGCGAGAGCTTTATGGAAGTGCCATATCCGCGCCCCGGCGGTGTGCGCGTGGAGCTCGATGCCGAGTCGCGCAAAACGCCGTTAATGCGCGCGCCGGAAAAGGATATAGGAAAAAAAGAACCGCATCGGCGAATCCGTATAACAAAAGCAGAAAAGTCATGCCTCGTGCGCAAATAACACTCTCTTTATGTCACGCAATTTTTACTCCTTTGATGTCGCTCGTTCGCCTCCGGTTAATTACGCCTGCAAACACAGTTTCGCCGCGTAAAAGTGCGAACGCGTATGGTATTGAAAATTAATTGAATGTTTGCAGCTCGTCGGAGGAGTTTATTCGTTGAATGACGCTCCGGCCATCCGCGAGTCTTGCTGTACGCGGAACGTATCTACTTAAAAAAAGAGGCAAACTACAATGGAAAAAAATTTACCTCTCCAAAGTTCCGAAACAGTGCTGCGCGGTCGAAATTCGCTCGCAACTTTTTACGTCGGTGCCAGTTCGAAACTAACCGAGCGCTCTCGCGCGCGCTGATTCAAAAGTACGCACACACCGAGCGGCGGACGAATAGTTACATAATTTAGTCATCGAAGAGCCACCAAACCAGTATGAACCGAGCACCGCCGCGTCGCGTCGAGAGGCGGGAGCCGAGTTTTGCCTATATGCTCTGAAATCTTGTTTTTCCTTTTTTTTTTTTTATTTTAATAGAGCGGTCAGATAGCGGCGCGCCGCGTGACAGTTAACGGCCCAGCTCGTCGTCAAAAGTTGGGAAATACCGAGAGCTCTTTAATTAGAATTAATCAAGCCGAGAACGCGAGAGATAAAATACAGGCTCTTCGTTGCGCGACATCAGCACACGCGCACGCATACGTAGACGCGAGTGACGTATCGGTTTATTAAACCAGTTGTGCAACGTTCAATTATCCCATTAGAAAAATGACGCAAAGTGTGATACACAATGGCTATGTTGTTCCAGCGACACACGAACGGCCGGCGCTCGCAAGTTTTGATTTACTGGCCAATTTCGCTCTCTCAAGGATCTCTATCATCGGATCAGTGCCATCGTGCGACATTTTACGACGCCGTTTTCGACTATTTCATAGAAGCGCGTCCTTCGTACGAGAAGTCGAATCGAAGAGGCCGGCTGCAAAGTTGATGGAAAGTTGATGGAGCCCGCGCGCGCCGCGGAAAGTTAGATGAAAAAGCATCGAGAGCTTGGAAAATTCATCTCCCGTGGTCGTCGCGCGAATCTCGTGACACATGGCTGCGCGGAAGGAAAATTCGATCGTCTCGTCGCGTGAATTGCGGCGATAAGTTACAGCCACTAGTGGTACAGCAGAGTCGTCGCGTTCGAATAAAACATATCCCATCCGTTACGCAACGTATAATGATACCCTATATACGCGATCGTATCGCGGACTCGCGTACACGTATGCGCGACGACGTTGTGTGTAACCATAACAGATTCCACCTTGAGGAGTAAGTACAATTTATCGCCGGCGAGAAACGGGCTCCTATCGTCATTAACCTTTAGCCCAGCGGCAAGTTCGACTTTTCGCGTGACTGGCGATACACAGCGGGCAATTTGCGAATTAAAATCGTAACTCACAGCGCAGCCCTTGTAGGTAGGTTAAATTAAAAAAGAAGAGGCGCTGAAAGGAGGGTAGTGGAGCTGCCCCGCGCGAGGCCGCGCGCGTTTAATCGAATGAGGGGAAAACACATTTCCGGAATGAATGCTAATCAACGCCGGGAGTTCTCGCGGACAAAAGTGGCCTATAATTACATATTTTATCTCCGGACTCGCGATCGCGCATAATGAACGGGAGTCGATAGGTATATAGGCGTGTGTGCGCGCGGGGACTTATTAAACGCGGTATCGGCTCTCCGGCGATGACGAGGCGTCGGCGATCATGTTTATTATAGCGCGCGACGTGATCGACTCCCCCGGTCGATCGACAGTTGATTATAGGTGCTATGTGGCGTGTTTGAGCTGCATCTGCGTCAAGCCAGAGGAGTGAATAAATTTTTCCGCGTGCGGGATATATTCTCTCGGAATATTGTGGGAAACACTCGCTGCAACAATGAATTATACTTTGTACTCCTGCTGTACTATACGAAATTCACTCGCTGAGCATTTCAGCTATTTCACTGTATAGTAGGGGATATTTATCTTCGCGGCGACGGAGCGGCAAGTAGAGAGAGAGAGAGAGAGAGAGAGAGAGAGAGAGAGAGAGAGAGAGAGAGAGAGAGAGTAACACGAATTCTTACGCCAATTGAATAAATTTGCATTCCGAGGGCTGCAATATTCATTCGGTTAAAAATGCATATACATACACTTTAACCTTTTTCTAATTTCCAGGCGTATGTAATTCGTCGCGTTGTGCAACGTCGGGAGCGTAATCGGCTATCACCGGTAAACGTAAACAAGTGACCGTATATTTTATCGCTGCGATGTGGCGACCTTCGGCCATCCATCAAACGCGCGGCAACTTTCCCGCTTACCAAAATTATTTCGTGAATTGCATCACGAGACCGCCCATGATAGAACGCGCCTATAGCTAGCCAAGGAAATTTATCCGAATTTTCAAACTTTGGCCCACGACAGCAGCAATATATACATGCCTGAACGGGCTCGTCAGCGGCGGCAAACGAAAATCCTGCGCACAGCTGCAACAAACTACTCGCATGCTTGCCTACTACACAGACATACGCGTGAACATTCTCGATATTCCTAGAGCGTAATTAGACGGGCACAACGTACATATAGTATAGGTATATAAACAATAGAGATATTCAACTTACACATACGTCAGAGCGGTGCTGTTCCACCACATTTGCATGCACGACAATTCGCATAATGTGAGTATATAATAGATCGTGGCGATAGATACATAATACATACGTAGAATCAATTATGTACAGAGAATAGTACGCGCCACACAGAATGAAAAATATATAACAAGAGTGTTCTCATGTACAAGCATCCAAAGTGCCAAGACCCACCACCGAAGCCTTGTTTACAAATCGACATCGATACGGAGGAGAGGAGGAGGGAGGAGAAAGAGTCGTAGAGTCGATAATGAGGGACGGAGCTGCAATAGGAAGAGTCTCGCAAATTGAAAATCCAGGAGAGCGAGGAAGGTGTAGGTGTATATATAGAGAGGGGGGGGGGGGAGAAGCAAGCGAGAGCTCGAGAGAAAATGGAGTTTCATAATGAGATTTGAGAAGTGAGAAAGCCATTACTCACCGTTCGCGCGTATTACGGCCCTCCTCATCGTCCTCCTCCTCGATGTCGTGCAGCCTGGGGCTGAGCCTGTGCTGGCCGCCCCCCTCGTGCGCACCGTCCTTGGCGCCCTCGGCGTCCTCCTCCTCGTCGTCGTCCTCCTCCTCCTCCTCGACGTCACCGAGATAGACGTCGTCGAGGTCCAGCCGCTCCTCCCTCACCTCCAGTCTAGCCTTGCCGCAGGACTGCAGCAGCAGCTGCTGTTGCTGCTGCTGGTCCCCCTTGCAGCCGGCCAGCTGCTCCTGCTTCTGCTGCTGCTGCGAGGTTTGCTGCTGCTGCTGGAGGGCTTGTCGCTGGAGGAGAGCCGATGGCTTGTCGGCGGCCACGGGCCCGGCGCCAGCGCCGCCGCCGCCGGCGCACGGCAGGCAGCAAGACAACGCGCCCCCCACCTCGCCGCCCTAACGCCAGTCGGCGTGGAACAACATATACGTCTTCCTCGAGACGAGTTCGGCGGCTCTCTGTCTGTCCGTCTGCGTGCGCGTCTGCTCGAGCGATGCGCTGCGTGCGAATCCTTATCTGCCGGCGGCGCTCGGTTCGAACGCTGCGGAGCCGAGTTTACGCGCCTGTATTTACAAGAAGGAGATGTGCTATCTCCGGGCGCGGAGATTGCTACCGCCGCCGACCAGCTGCTCGCAGAGAGACGAGTCGAGAGGGAAAGTTTTTCCGAGGCCCTCAAGGATCTTCCATTTTCTCCGAGGGCACACACTGCGCTGAGCTTCGCTCGATCGCCGATGCTCTGGATGCCTCTGCGAGTACGGCGTCTCTCTCTCTCTCCCTCTCTTGCCCTTATCGGCCGGTCGCAGAGCGCATGCCTCCCTCCTCTGTTCCTCGATAGCGAGTATTTTAGGCGCGCACTAGCTTCTCGCGGGCCTCGAAAATAGCGTCGCTCCTCGCCTCGCCATTTCCGACGAGCTCGATACTTTTCCCGCTTCACTTCTACGTCGAAATAGACAGCGCCGGCAGGCGTCGAACTCGGTCAGTCCTGTTTGTTTATCTGCTGCTACTGCTCCAACTTGCCGCTGCTCCTCTGTCTTCTATACGGTTGGCGCGGACAACGGGCTCCTCTTGTACGCACTGTGTCTTGCGTGAGAGCGGATGCGTGGGTACGAGTACACGAGCGCTAGCGATATTTTTTGGACTCGATTGTTGATGATGTATGAGCGACATATACAGGTTTTTTTACAGTTTGTGATTGTCGAGCGCAGAGGTATGGTCGCAGGTGTGATTTGGCACTGCACAGAGTTAAAACAGGCGTTACATGAGGATCATCTTTACAATGAGCAAAGTTTTGTGGTGTGTGTGTGTGTGCGTGTTTTAATACGGTGTTGCGATGGCAAGCTTTTTAAAAAGAGAAAGTTGTTAGTCACGTATGACGCCGTTGCTGTCGTTTGTTCTCGACTGCGAAGGCTCTCTTATTTGCGTCTTGGCGAGTGAAGGGTAATCTGATTTGTGGCAGATTTGTGCTTGATTCGATTTAAAAACAATCTGAAACTTCTTCGATCTTTGATCTCGCGAGCTCTGACGGGGAATTTACTCGTCATACGCGTGAATTAATTCCTCGAAAAGCTGTCACAATCGCTTTTCTATCCGAGGGAAATCAATACTCACGCGCTTGCAACTACGTCAGTGTATAGCCGGGGAAAAGTTCGCGAGCTCTCTGATAGTGCTGCAGTCGGAGAGAGAGAGAGAGAGAGAGAGAGAGAGAGAGAGAGAGGGGGATAACCTTCGTAATCGACCAAAATCAATTGGCACTCGAGAGATAAAAGCGGATAGATGAACTGAGGGTGGATGACATCGAGTCACATCGGCGCAACAGAGGATGAAGGCTGGGCGCGAACGATTTGAGTAAGACAAAGGAGAGAGGGTGGTGTATAAAGGGTGAGAGAAGAACAGAAACAAACAAAAAATAGAAGAGTGAACAAGCTGACACGCGCCGCTATAAATTTCCCTGATCCGATTTGGCAGTCGTCCCCGCCAGCCTTATCGGTCACTTAAAGAGCACATCCCTCGAAATCGATACCGTGTGTTACTCGAAATGTATATTTATAGCCAGATAACGCGAGCGTTGCGTGCGCGGACAGCTTGCACACTATAACGTACACATCAACGCGCGAGGGTGAGAGAGAAGCGAATCTCAAAACAGGTTGTGCGCGCTTATTAACAAGTCCGGGGAGAGAGAGACTTCATTGAGAAACGCTTCTCTCAATGTCGAAGCTGTGGACTCCTCAATTAGCTTCAATTTGCCGCGCTTCTTTGAGTGCAAAGTTTCGGGTAACGCAATTGCCGATAATGGATTGGTCATACTGCTTAAACGAGGCGCGCGCGTGCGGAGATAAAAACAAGTCCCAGCGAATTAAGACTCTAATCGCCATTCCGAGAGATGCCGATTGGATTATAATAGTTTCGCATACCGGCTGTACTGCATTGATCGTTACGTTATAGGGCTCGTTAATCCGTAGGAATTTTCGACGACGGGTGCGTACTAAAATGTTCATTCACACAATGAAGTTAATTCATCTTCGCTCTATCGACGAATCGCCACGTCTATAAAGCAGGCATGAAACAGGTGAGCAAAGCTTTGTTGTTCTTCGCGGGTACACATCTAGCTCTGTACTACTCTAAATGCGACCCTATGCTTTGTACTCGGTGCAACCCATGAACAGTTCTCCGAGCAGACAATGCCCAAGCTGTGGCAACGTGATTCTATTGCTTTGATGCTAATTTTAAGTACCTAGCTCCAGGCACGAAGGCAATATTTATTTCCGTAAATCGGGGAGTAATTATCGCGATCCGGGGACTTGATTGCTGAATTACCGCGCTATCATCATTGGTTCGCTAATTGATCGCTGTTTCATTACAGAGGGAGTTAATTACCGAGTAGGATGGTGAATGTCCTAGTTCACTTATATCTATATATGATGACTACATAGTTTTTCCTTTCTGACGCCGAAACATCGCAAATCGTGGGAGCTTTCAGAATTCATTACACCTTTTGCCGATCCCTGGTTTCCCATAGAAAATAACGAGAGCACATAGCATCACGCAACAAGAACCGAGTCTCCTCTCTCCGTATAAATTTTTCATTTCACGGGCTAACAACATTATCATGATTGCCCCACAGAAAATCCGCGCCAGAGAGAAATCAGCTCTCTCTCTCTCTCTCTCTCTCTCTCTCTCTCTCTCTCTCTCTCTCTCTCTCTCTCTCTCTCTCTCTCTCTCTCTCTTCTCTCTCTCTCTCTCTCTCTCTCTCTCTCTCTCTCTCTCTCTCTCTCTCTCTCTCTCTCTCTCTCTCTCTCTCTCTCTCTCTCTCTCTCTCTCTCTCTAGAGCGTTTTTTTTGACTCCCGGTCAAGGGACGTCATAAGTCTCGAGCATCACCTACGCCCTTTCGCTGAAGAGAATTTACATTTGTCGCGAAAAACTCGCTTTGGCTAGAGGATGCGCTACTGAATAAATAACGCGTGGGCTTCTCAAAGAAAAGTATGAGCATACAGAGTGTAAGAGAGAGAGAGAGAGAGAGAGAGAGAGAGAGAGAGAGAGAGCGACGTAGGAGAGAGATGGCGAATAGCTGCTAGATGGATTTTTCGCTAGATGGAAGAAAAATATTCAACATGCTGAAGTTGAATTTCTTTTTCGTTCTGTTGCTCCATCTGTTTTCGAGTTAATTAAGCTGGTGCGTGGATACAGCGCAATTAAAAATTCGTGTTTATTGAGTGAAACGTTTGTCTTTGAAGAGCATTTTAATTGTTTCTTTCAGAGACTATATTGCATAGAGAAGAATGTTTCGTTTGTGTGAATTGTTTTTTGAACAAACGCGAGCGCGCGAGTATTATGTCAGCTGAAAAATTGAACGCATGAACTCTGCTGCGAAATATTTATAGTATACAGGCGAGCGAAAGAGTTCTTGAATCGTATTGTATAAGAAATTTATCCGCTCTAAATATGGAGCTATAACTTCAAATACTTTCGATGACTTCTTTTACGATTGATAGACAGTTATTTTTGAAAATAGCTATATCGAGATCTTTGTTTCAATTTTAATTAACACTTCGGATGGTTGATCGAATATGGAATTAGCGCACTGATTGTATATATTTCGATCGACTCATATAAATATAATCTTTCGAATACAATCTAGACTTAAAAATGATCCCTTGGGTCGATCAAGTATTTAATTGCATTAGTTCGTTTCCAAATGGAATTTAAGATAAAAAAAGCACAATCCCTTACCAATAAGACCAGAAGTTTGACAGAAACATCACGCGAATCCACGACTAGAATACCACAGACTAGGAAGATGATTATAAGGGCGAGCTTTTTAATTAAGTTTATGGGTGGCAAATTATTTTTCGACGGTGGCAGCGATTAAAATCCGCCGTCGGAGAGCGGAAGAGCGCGACGAGCGCGACTCGGTGCCAGGGGGATATAGCTCGCGCGCTTTTATTTTCAAGCTTTTGATCCTGCCGTGGTAATTTGACGGAATAGCGCGAGCGAGCGAAAGAGAAGACCGAGCGGCCCTCTCTCGTTGAGACGCTCTCTCGCGTAATTCAATGAGCCGTTACTGCCACTGCGCGGATTGCATCACGTGTCTATTTATACTGGGGTAAATCGAGGCTGTTCCGCCTCCGACATGCGGGCGTGTGTTTTTTTTTTTGAACTCTCACGACGGCGGATCGGCTCGCGTGTTTTTCCCCGGCGTAGATTCCCTGCTGATTCTCATTTGCTATCGCTGAGCGAGAATTTATAAAAAATCTCTCTGGTTGTGCGAAGCAGCGAGGAAAAATACACGAGCGAGTATAATTTTCCCGTAATTTCGAGTAGCCATCGGTTGCAGCGTTCAAAGAGATAAATCAATAACACACAGTCTCGGGCGGAGCGTTAAGTTCCCGTTTGAATCGGCATCTGCGGGAATGGAACGTGCACAAGCACTTCATGACAGCCGAAGATGGAAGGAGGTCGCGAGCCATGCCAAAAGCGCTAATGTAATTGGCTCGGAGGAAGACTGGTTTGTTTTTGAATCGACTGGAATGCCTTTACCCTCCCTGATTCCTCGATGAGCAGGAAATTGGAGAGACTACTACTGTGGTGCGTTATAGCGCGTGCGGAGTTTATATCGTTCTTTTTTTAGATCGTTTACTCGCGGAAAGGCTTCTTTTACTTCGATCATCGAACGGTAGCGCGTACGAATTCCGCTTGAGAAGGGTGATCGGAAAATAAAAACTCGTTAGTACGAGCGATTTCTCTCTGCAATGAAAGCCAGAGAGGAAAAAAAGAATAGAGAACGACTCCTTCGAGCAAAGTGACTAAAAGCGAGGAAATTACCGCCGGTCAAAGTGGTTACATCTTCGCGTCGTTAAAGGCGAAACTCGCGCCGTGTGCTCTAGAGCGCTAATAGCCGCGAGGTCGCGGAATCGAAGCTTTACGAGCGAGCGCGAATTTGCGTTCACCGGCACTTTTATAACCGTGCACAGTGTTAATCCGAGTCGCCGCTAAAAGCGCACAGGAAGAAAAATGCAACGGTGCCGCAGCAGCCGCAGCTCTGGTGCGTGGTTTATTCGACAAAGAGAAAAGCTTCAAAAGCCCGAGGCTCTTCTCACTATTCGGTGTGTGCGTGTGTGACGTCTGTGCGCAGAAGTCACAGACTGTGCTGTCGCGATAAAACCGTGAGGATTTGTGTATATCTATAGGTGGACTCTAGCTCGGTTTTAAGAGAGGTTTTAAGGAACACCTTTTTCAAGTTTAGAGACATTCGAGACGACGTCGTCGCGCGCGGTAGAAGGGGGAGCCAAGCTTTGGTGGACGAGACCCAAGGCCTGCCGCTGCACTTTGTGTATCTCATTTGCTGCGCTCGAAAAGGTAGAAAAAGCTCGAGCTCTGGCTCTGCGGGGAAACAGATCGCTGAAAGTTTCGCCGGTGAGGCTTATGAATTCGAAAAAGCTCGGATATTCGAGTTGTGGTTGTTTTCGAAGGAAAATTACGGAACCTATAGCTGCATGGATGTTAAAAAGAAAAGTCCATCTCGGAGCAAATGCGCGGAAGCGGCGAAATTAATCAAGACGCTTGATAAGAAGGTCGCTTTACTTTTAAATCCCGCGGCCATCTTGTCGTTACGAGCTTCTCTGCGACGACGACGAGTATAATGCAATATCTGCAGTCGAGATTGGACGAGGGCTGTGAAATCAACGCCGAAGCAAGAACGACAGCAGCTTGATATTCCCTAATTGCCTCGTGATTCAATTTTTTTTCATTTCCGCGGCTGCGACGCCTCCACCGCGAGAATTTCTTACTTCAGTTCCGGGAATAGAGTCTTCGCGGCTGAGTACTCTACACTCTGAATCCAAATACGACGAGAGCGAAAAATATTTTCCCGACCTTAATGTCGTTAAATTCACTACTGTGATCTTACTGCCGATATATCATGGATTTTAAAAGGCTAGAGTGTTGCAGGCGAAACTCGAACTCGACTGCTTCCTCAGAATATACGATTTGAATTCGGAAAAATGTATTACGTATACAGGAAAAATTCAGTAATCCTGGTAATAAAAGCTAATGTATTTAAGCATGAAAAAAACACAAATCATCCAGAATGATCTGACATACTTGTCAAATTGTGAATAACTGTGAAGCCATCGTATTAAACCACTCGTAACATTTGTTATATGATATTTTTAAGAGCGAAGATACTTAATAATTTAACGGAGAATCGTTACCCAGACTGAAGCGTATTTTATTATGTAGCATCATCATTTTCGTTCAAATATTGGGCACGCGAATCTGTGATTTCATTAGCATAAAACAATAACACGATTTTCATGTAAAGCACGTTTTAAAATCCAGTCGCATTATTGATACGTGGCTCGGATAAATTGAGATTCGGTTAGGCAACAAAAATAAACGTCAAAAAGCCATATACCTAGCATGTGAATTTGAATTGAAAGAAATTATTTCATAGAAAAATGAATATTTATGGAATAACCAACAGAGACATTTACATGTTTCAATCTGATTGTTTGAGATGAAATTTTCGATAAAATATTGGATCGATTCCTTCTTTTAAGGTGAGTAATCTGCGATCATTAAAACAATTTTGAAGTACTTGAATGTTAATAATAAATGTTGGAATATTGCTATGAATTTATACTATAACTAAGAAGAATATAGTTTCACAATGTTACGCACTATACAAAAATGACTCTACTTGCTTCTGTATAGGTCCAGAACTGTAGCATGAAATGTGAGTCTAGAAAGAGAGAAAACTACACATATGCGTCGAAGGCCTGTAGACCCTTTGTCGAGTGTTTTAGTCTCGCACGGGCGTCTCGCTAGAGCAGTCGTATTTATCAGACGAGAATTCTTTCCTATACCAGTTCAATAAAATGAAACTTATTTTATTTAGTATAAATTACTGATTTGTTCATTTAATATTCACCCATTTCCAATAATAAATTTTGTAGCAGAGAATTACAAATTGGTCACAGTGGCTATTTATCCTTTCCATATTTGTAAGCCATGTGAATAATCGATCTCCCCAATATTGTTGACAATTCCTCCTAATAGAAGGCATAACAGAGCTAGCTATCTGCAATTCGACCTAAATCGTCAACAACAACAAAGCAGTGCACTCGATTCCTAATTCAAAACTCGCCTGCAGCAAATCAATTACTCCACATTAAGCACAGCCTATTGCGAAATAGATTCAAACCAGCGCGCTAAATTAATTAACATAATAACAAGGGTGGACACAATGTCAGCGCGTATAAACAATGCCCGGTCATCTTTCAAATTGCAAAATATAGTTTTCATAGATACGCTACAGTATATGCGGGCAAGAGTCGCGCGTGCGTTATAGTAGCCATCAGCCATACAGCTCCCGGGCAATCGATATTATCAATATTTACACGGCATAACGATTTCGGCGCGCGGAATTAATGCGCTACTCGTTCGTATATTCGATATTACGCAAACACGAGCGCGCCTGCATTAAGGCTTATTAATTCAAACGATTAATTCGAAAATCGTCTCTCTCTCTCTCTCTCTCTCTCTCTCTCTCTCTCTCTCTCTCTCTCTCTCTCTCTCTCTCTCTCTCTCTCTCTCTCTCTCTCTCCCTGAATGGGAGTGTCCCAGCGCGCCGGCGGCGAACGCAGTGCATAGTGACTCCGGTAATTGCCCGTGAACAAGGCGGCTGCTGCAGTGCCATATAAAATGTAAATGCCTAATGACGCGTGTCGCGCCGATTTGGCGTCGCAACAACTACGACCGATGCGCCTCTTTTATTAGAATTGCTCGGCGAATGATAACGAGCGCGCGGGAGGTAGTATTGGATACAGGCGCGCGCATTTTTCATTGTTCTTCGCGCGCGATTTATAAGCTGCCACTTTTAAGGCGATTGCGAACTGCGCGTTGGGAGTTAGAGTCGGGAATGGAAACATAGTTGAGAACGGCATTATGCAATGAAAACGTAATGCTTGAAACATTGTTGATGGGACGATCGTTCGTCTTAACTCGGAATCTTTATTCACTATTGCATTGTTACTCTGATTAGATAAAAAAGAATATCTTGAATATATTTACAAAAATATATTGTGCACATCTAATTTTTTTTTAGCTTTGAAAAATTCACGACGCCCTGTTCTGACGATTCTACTGGCCATGAGATTAGTTAACCGGTTTTTGGATAGACGATGAATTTTTAGCCTCCACCGTGGATTATCTGAATTCTAGAATATTTACTGTAGCACGAGAAAAGTTACATTGCACGAGTATGAAATGTAGAAATAACGTTTTGGATAAAGTAGAGTATGTGAAATCAAAAAGTTTGAAATAATATTAGCTCTCATCCAAAGCATCAGCTATGCGATTCTCGGTATAACCATGAACATCCCGAATCGGCTTCTGCAATTTGAAATTTTAATTGCACAATCATGATAATTATACATGTGCTCTCTAGCTAGGGCTTCCGTGTAAATTTTCTTTGTTATGCCGTTCTCTGAAATGGATTAAGGAATCAGAGAGTTGAGCAGGAAATTTTTAATTTCATTTCCAGGCAGCTGGATGATATTTGCATGAGTAGAGAGAGAAGGTCTGAAGCCGTTAAATGTTAATTATCATTTTTTTAGTGTCAATGCTTTTAAGGATAGTTGAATTTATGTCTTCCTAGCTGCAACATTAATTCTCTTTGAGGTGTGTGCGAAACTACGTCAAACAAAACAATTAAATGGAGAATAGAGCATTAAATCAACTCGTGATCATAAAAAGAACAATAGCTGAATTCCTCAAGCGCATTTTGCAACTGCGATTTTTTTTATAGCTTATAGTATCATGAATACTTTTAATATCGTCGTGATTCCATTAGTCATTTTTTAAAACTAAAATAATAATGACATGATATTATAGTCTTTCTCAATACTCGCATCACTCGCGTGCAATCTTCTCGGTTCTAGTCTTTATAAATCATGAAAGAAAACCTTTCTTTATCTCGTATGTAATTTCCTGATGTAGTCACGTAATGAAAGCATGCACAGAGGAAACAAATCATGAGCAAACGCACTGTGACACTCATGTGTCCCGCAAGGATGTGCGTGCAAAAGTTTTATTGCACAAATTTTCTTTTTTTTTTCTTTAAAAGTAAAAAAAAATATATTTCAAAGCTAAAAAAGCGGTGACCTACTTCTTCGTAATTGCGTTTTCAATATATTACCGTATCACTTTGTTTCTTTATCACTATATGCGCAAGAGACCGCGGCATCAAATTGTCAACCAAGTGCAGTTTAAAGTCAAATGACTCGTCCCAGTTTTGAAACGAATAAATGATATCAATTATTTTAAAAGGAATTCATCGTCGCGCGATTCGGTACAATGCACAATTTTCCAGGAAAAATAACGTATACGCATCAAGTAAAGCGCAGAACAAGAGAGCCAATAAACACTGACTGTAAAGGCATGTACATGGTTTGATAATCGGTATAATGACACTTTATTACTTTATTACGGATTCACTGACGTCAGAAGCTTACAAAATGTATTTATATTTCATGTACAAAAGAGCGTGGAAAATCAGCGAAATCCGTTACACCCAACAACCCAATTCAATATAATGCCAACATAACTTTAATGATTTATAATCGTTCAACTTTTTGTTATAATCGATCAAAAAATATCTACTTCATATGACCTATAATGAGCTTCCAGCTCCAGCAGTTGACTCATCCAAAGCTCCGAAGCTTTACTCCTTTTTTCGTTTCGAATCTTTATTAATCGATCACGCTGAGCTGGCTCGACTACGATAAAAACGCATAATCGAATGGCTACAAATCCATTGCAGTGAGTTATTGCGTCTCGCGTGGGTGCGCATAAGAGCCATTCGCGTCAGTCGTTTCTCCTCGGCGGCGGCGCATCAGACACGTCGCCTTTATACATACATCCACAGCCGCATTGAAAGAGAAAAACATATACGTATACGCGTGGACACGTGCTTGTCCGCATATTATTTTTAAAATAAAAAGGAGCTTGCGCGAGAAAACTGAACAATACGCGATGTGCGACAGGGTGTCTCGTCATTTTCTCTCTCAGGTTGTATACTACTCGTGGCTAGCTTCTTTTATTGAATCGACGACGAGAGTCGCGCGCGCTGGCTAATGAATTGCTTCATTTGCGCGAAAGCAGCGTGAGCTACTGCCCTTTTGTTTTCGGACGAACGCTACGTTTTTTTAGCTCTCTCCTCTCCGGACGATCGATTTGCAGCGGAATTTTTCTTCGGCTGCTATGCCACTCTCTGCGTGACTCGCTGTTTAATAGCGTCGCGAAGAATTAGAGCTAGCGCGGCTTAATTCCGTTGATTAGTAGCAATTGAGGCTTTAATTCGAAATTGTAGCGTCGTTGCGATTGAGCCGCCGCGCGACGGCGTATGCGCGTTATTTTTTCATAACTGGAATGCGCCGGAAAATTTTCCATTGTCTTTGTTGCTATATGAAGCTTGTAACTGGTTTGGCACCTTGTATTTGCTATGTTACGTCGTCTATTGTTCAAGTGTACCTGATGTATACTATACAGCGATGCTTTTGTATGCAATCAACGTTATTTTAGTATTAATAATTAACCTGAACAGTTAATTAGCGCGATTATGTAATATTTAATTGTAATATTGTACATTTCAAAAGGAGGCCACGGACTGAAGTTTCAAATGAAATACTTTACCAGCATACACGCACAAAGTAATTAAATTTTCACATAATTAGTAATTAACTCTAACAATGTTTAAAATTCAACAAGAGTTAAAGCGTATTACGAAAGCAATATTTTTGTACTGATTGGATTTTATGCCCGGTACTTTTATTTCGTACCAGCCATAGCTAGAATACATCACCAATAGCTAGCACATGCATTTCTCCTGTATATTGACAATAATTAATAATCCCATTATTAGATATTAATCAGACCAGACTTCGCGATCTCCCGATGCATTGGCCGAAAATCATCACTAGGCGGTAAGAAGTGGGCGCAATCTCGAATCAAGTTCACCATACGTCAGAGAGAAAAGATTCGGGGGCTATTAGTAGAATTGATGCCCCCGCTAGGAGAATCGCGAGGCTCACAATCAATCATTACGAATATATACGCTAAAAGTCGGCGCGCACAGAAGCAGAATTGCTTTATCACGCCCGAGATAAGAAAAGAGGCATAGTTTTGATTTATAATAATCTGCCAGTGTAGTACACCGCACGAAGAGAGAGAGAGAGAGAGAGAGAGAGAGAGAGAGAGACAGAGAGAACTGCTATCTCTACGCATAGTCGCGGTGAGATGATTTCTGTTATTACGCAATTTATCAAGATGGCTAAATTGTTTACCATGACGTTGCGGCTGCATTAGGGAAGCGCGAGCGAGTAGATATATATACAGGCGTCGAGTTCGTATTAGGTCTATTTATTTCTGCGCTGTCTCTGCTGATGTGAAATAATGCGTTATGCGCTCGCCCGCGTATACGTTTTAACGCGAAACTTGCTTTCCGACTAATGAAGGAATATATGCAGTAGCGCCATGTAATTAACAAGATGCATAATATATAATACAGGTTGTTATGAATTCGCTCTTTGTTATATAGTATTAATGCTCGAAAAGAAGATTAATCAAAACACAATGGAAACCAAAATACATGAAAATTTTGGCTCGCGATGATTGGTTACTTGTGACACTGAATGACCAATATTGCAGTATGTTGATACTGAGCAAAACAAGTTGCATCTAAAAAAGTTTTGTTGTATATTTGTGATGAACTGAAAAAACCTTAGGGCATTCGCTGAATAAACCAGTGCCATCTACGAAATAACGTATGGTTCAGTGTTGCTGATTTCGGACTTTCTTCGGAAGGTTAAAAGCAAGATTATACCTAGCTACACATTTCCCTCTTCCTTATACCGGTCTCTGACACGTAACGCTGTGCGTACGATCTTCGCGACTCCACTGCGTGAAAATCTGGAGACTGGTTGCCGACTTGCCGGCGAATAGTGCAGCTTATCTGCGAGATGTCTTTGGTGTTGGTTAGCGACGTTCGGTGCGCCACCGTTCGAAATTACAGTAACAAGACAGGTTTAGGATTAGTGGCACATCATTATATCTATGTTCACCTGACATACAAACATGGAGAGTTTATAAACGGTAACGAAAGGACTCGCAAAAGGCCCAGTCCAAAACTGCTTTCTAAGAATTGAATGGTTATGTCTTTTTTAGAGTAGGGTATACTAATAATTCAAATAAATAATCTAACTGAAAAAAATTATCATCAAGAACGCAAGCAAATATTTTTATTTTAAAACAAATTTATTTGAGCGCGGAGAAATAGCCTTTATTGCTACGAAAACTGAAAAGAGTCAATTAACCGTTTTGAAACAAAAATATGAAATCCCTGTACCTCCAGTCACTCTATGGTTCTTTAAGAATGTATCATTATAAACTGGAGAAAGGAGAGAAGAATTTCAGCGAGTGCATATCAATTGGATAAACATCGAACCGATTTTTATTTCTCTGTTACTGTTTCAGAAAAACAAATTCAAGGAAAATGAACAATATTTTAATCTACGAAAAATAACTTTAAGTATATTTAAACTGCTTTCGTGCATGGAGAGTAGAGGAATGTAGTAAGATACCAGCAAGGAAATGCTGCACCTTGGAAAAATGGATTTTGTCCAGCCTTTGGGAAATACGTATTTCATATATAGAATATGTATAGAGAAGAATTCTAGAACTGGTATAAATATATTCAAACCATTTTTACGTAGTCTTTCTTAAAGTTACGTTATTATTTCTGACTCGATTCCTAGCACAATAAACTAGAAATCTACGGTATATAAGTGTCATTTTCAGACATTTAACTACACACTCTACTTTCGCGATTGAAACCTACTATTTTGTGGTATAGACCACGAGTATCTGTTACAATGCCGCTACCCTAAGCGGGTCTTGGGCGTTGTCGTCCAGATCGGACGGGTGGGTGCCTATCACCACTACACAGCGCGTCCTTAGGTTGCGGATAGAGGAACAGCCCCTGAGAAAGAGGTTAGCTGCGAATAAATTGAATAAGCAGCCGCGGACAGCCGATAGGAACAGGCGTGGGTGTGATGAGCCCACACTGTCGAACGCATTCATCTAGAAACACTACGCAAGCACCACAACAACAAAAACACTTCACATTATCTCTTATCTCTCAATCTATCTCTTTCATCACACATTACAAAAATGGGCAAAAATCCTGCTGCCGAGGAGGATGCGGGAGCGATGACAACTGCCCCGAAAGGGGATGTGTAGAATGATTCGTCACCTGGTCTTACGCGGTAACGATGCCAGCGAAGGCGCGCTGCCTTGCAGGGGGGCGTTAGGATGCGAGAATGAAACCGTAGTGTGTCTGACGACGAATTGACACTGTCCTCGTCAAAGTCGGAAAGCTCTCATACTTAGTTCTAGAGAGGTATGGGGGTTATCACCTCTAGAACGGTGGACTCACCTGCGATCGGAACAGGATCCGAAGCGCGCGGGTTTAATATAACATCATGGCTCAAAAAAATCAAATCCGAACCAAAAAGGACTTAAGGGTCGGAACTTGGAATGTTCGCAGTCTATACAGAGCAGGTGCGTTTAAAGAACTCGTAAAGGAAGCTGATAGGTACAATCTAGATTTGGTAGCAATACAGGAATCGCGGTGGCCAGATGGCGGAGTACTAGCATCGGGTAACTTCACGTACCTGTATGGGACCGGGAGTGGGGGATCTCTAGGCACCGGATTTCTCGTAAGCAAAAGCATCATACATTCGGTTAAAAGTTTCAAATCCGTCAATGATAGGCTCTCGTACATCATTATCGAAGGTGAATGGTATAGATATGTATTTATTAATGTACACTGTCCTACGGAGGACAAAGAAGAAGAAGCTAAGGATCTCTATTACGAAACTTTAGAGCAGGTAATCGACCAGTTCGCGTCTTACGATACAAGAATAGTATTAGGCGATTTCAATGCTAAAATAGGTAGGGAGGAAATGTTTAGGCCTACTATAGGTAAGGAAAGCCTGCACGAAGCCAGCAATGATAACGGTTTTAACCAACATTCAGGACAATACATTTATTATTCATTAATAAGTATCCCATTTTAAGATCGATTGTTTCTAAAAACAACATAAATGTGAATTGTGTGTGTATTGTACGAGTATTCCAGGCTGGTCTAAAAATACCAGAGTATAGTCAAGAAGATGAATAGTATACAGGTACAGTAATGTGGAATGAAGATATGGATCCATATCTGCGGCCTTTGTCGAAACTAATAATTTATTCCGTATAGCTCTTATAATTGGCCTGACTGTGGCTATTATAAATATGAGTTATAAATATAAGATATCCGAAAACTTCAGCGATCACGATTTATATGCGAAATGGCGATGCAAAATAACAGTTCACGCTTGAATAATTCAAGACCATTAGATTAAAAAATAAAATAAGTCTAAATATAAACTTCATTCTCTGCAGTTCATTTTTTTCACAAAGCTCTGAGAAATTTATATGACAAAAGCAGCGCACACATATAGGTATAAGTTATGGCACACGCAGTTGGTCGTCGTGCGTGAAAATTGAAACGCGATAAAAAGTCGAACGTGAATAAGCTCACGTAGCACAGAAAAAGAATCAATAGCCCGCGGCCTGTGTTCGGCTTTTAATATCGCGTAGTAGTAGCAGCCAGCCAGCAGTTGATGTTCAAAGCTCGGCAAAACTCACAATCCCGGTAGCTGCGAAAAAAAAACTGCCGAGGTAAATTTAAATCGCGCGAACTTGCCAAAACCAACTCAATTTGCGAGATAAACAACATTAAACTCTAACATGGTTTCTTCAGCCCCCAATTGCAGCTGGGTCACTGGGAATTTGGTATTTCTAATGAAAACCCTTTAGCCACGGCATATAGAGCTTTTTTACACGCGGAAACCAAGTGATTTCTTCGTAATTTGGCCGGCTGTATACCTTTTAAATTAGTCGGTATGTGTTTAATTTTCCAAAGCCCCCCGCAAACACGCGCACGCACATACAGAAGCAAACGGATGGGGAAATCTCGGCTTGCGGCGGTAGTAGCTGTTTATCCCCCTGGGGATTTTATGTCGATGACGCGCTAAATAAGGGCGAGCGAGAATCGACGATGTACACGCGTGTATATGTATTTATGCCTGTCTACTGGCGATACACGGGAGCGCGTATACGATTTTAGTAGCGGCACCAGTTCAAATATTTCATAGCGGGTCAGACTTTTCTATACAGTTATATAGACGGCCTGAAATGTATACGCAGCTTTGAGCATTCGACGCGTGCGAAGCGTAGTTGTTAACTGATTTAATCAAGCCAGAAAACGCCATTAAACTTCAGAGGACTCTTTCACGCATAATCTTTCATCAGACGCGCCATAAAATGGAATGGAGTCAAAACTCGTGAAATTTCAAATGAAACGTCCCCCTTTCATCCACGCGCTAATCATTCGATTACATTTCTGAGATAATCAGTAGTCCAGTGCAATTAACAAATTATCAAAGTAGCGCACACACGAAAACACGTGCCGTATAAACTCCGACTCTATAATCAAAATCGAAAATCCTATAAGAATGCTGATAGCGTGTGTCGTAAAGCGAATCTACCGTGAAACATTCTCGGAAAAGTAATGCCTCCACCTAATCGATTCGACTCTATGTGTATACTCACTGCTGCGGAGTTTACTAAGGAGATGATGCAAAACAATTTCCAAAGCGTTAAAACTCGGAAAACAAGCAAAAAAGACAGTAAAAGCACAATAAGCTTCGATTTTCCAAAGGTCAAGACCAGCCAAGAAGGTCAAGGGCTCTGCGTGTTCGACTTCAATTCTCGGCTGCCGATGCCGGCGCATGAAAAGCCATCACGCGCAGACCGAGCGCGGGGCAAGTATAAAGAGAGTGAGAGAGAGAGAGGAAAAAATCCTAACCCATCACACGACACGACACACAAACGCGAAAAGCTTTGCACTATAACTTTTGTATAGATACGCCAGTTTGCGCCGACCGCAATATTATTGGATCTCCGAGATGTTGCTGCTGCTGCTGGACGATTAAAAGCTCGCGGTCGCGATGACTATATACGCGTGCACGGAGAGCGAGTCAACTGGCTATGAATTAAAGCCACTTGTACGAATATCGCGTTCGTAAATGGCATTCCGATGCATACGCACAATATGGCCTGGGGAAGCTTGGGTTTGAAAAATGCGCGAGAAATATTGATAACTCCCGATGACTACACTCCTCATTCTGATGATACTTGCGTTTGCCATAGTAATGCTCTTCTTCTCTATCTCCTGAGCATTGATATCTTGCGCGCGCGAGCGAAAGTGACGAGAAGTTATTATTGAGAAAGTTTCTCTGAGGAAGGAAGTTTGACACCGTACTGCAGGGGGTCCGCTGCTCTTTTACTTAGAGAACAAATAATCGAGATTTTTTCCTAACAAAGTTTGCGGTGTGATACAAGAAGTTGTAGTATCTTATTGTAAGTTGATAAAACTCGGGAGGCGAGAGCCGCCTATATAGTTAAAGTTCGCAACGTTTCTAGCAACGAAAATTTTTTTTTAGTTGTTCACTTTTTAATAATGGGTAATGATTAATTTGCTTAAAAAATGGCTAAATGTCAGTTTTGGCGATGATCCCTGATGAGGAACTCGATTTAGAGGGCGCTGCCGAAGTCCAAACGAGAAATTTCAAACTTTCTTGTCTAAGTGCTCAGCTCACACGATTATTATGCCTTTTTTTCGGGTGGCTTATTGTTCCTAGAATAATTATGTACAAATATAGCGTATTTCGTGTAAATCAAAAGTGGGGAACCTTATCTAGAGGGCGCTCAAAGACTTAAAAATCACGGATTTCGAACTTTGTCGACTAAGTTGTCGGCTTACACACCTATTATCCCTTTTTTTGCGATGGTTTATTGTTACTAGTGTTATAACAAATGATTCCAGCAAGTCTAGTTGAAATCGAAGGTGAGGAACCTTGTCAACGGGACGCTAGTAGGTGTCAAGAAGGTGTCAGAATCGCGGATTTCAAACTTTGTCGACTAAGTTCTCGGCTTACACACCTATTATCCCTTTTTTTGCGATGGTTTATTTTTACTAGTGTTATAACAATTGATTCCAGCAAGTCTAGTTAAAATCGAAGGTGGGGAACCTTGTCAACGGGGCGCTAGTAGGTGTCAAGAAGGAGTCAAAATCGCGATTTTCACCTCGTGGAGCGCCCTCTGGATAAGGTTCCTCACCTTCGATCATAACCAAACTTGCTGTAATTATTTGTTATACTACAAGTAATAATGAACCATCGCAAAAGAAGGGATAATAGGTGTGTAAGCCGAGAACTTAGTCGACAAAATTCGAAATCCGTGACTTTTAAGTCTTTGAGCGCCCTCTAGATAAGTTTCCCCACTTTTGATTTACATGAAATACGCTATACTTGTATGTAATTATTCTAGGAACAATAATCCACCCGAAAAAGAGGGATAATAATCGTGTGAGCCGAGCACTTAGGCAAGAAAGTTTGAAATTTCTCATTTTGGGGATCGGACTTCGGCAGCGCCCTCTAAATCGAGTTCCTCATCAGGGATCATCGCCAAAACTGACATTTAGCCATTTTTTAAGCCAAATAATCATTACCCATTATGAAAAAGTTACCAGCTAAAAAAAAATTTTCGTCGCTAGAACCATTGCGAACTTCAACTACATAGCCGCCTCGCGTTATGCGTACATAGTGTAGCGAGTAAATTGTTGAAATTTCCACATAAACCGCATTGTTATTTCCGACAAAGTTCACTTTGAGTTCCCTTTGGCGCGTGCATTGTGAGAATACAGACGGGTAATTAATTTAGCTTCTGTTATTTATAATAAATTGAATGTATGTAACGTAATACATATTGTACAGAATTCATGCTTTAACAACTGCCGATACCACAGCATTTGGTATTAACGAGGTTTGTTTATAAAGGACGTGGAGGAACGAAACAACAATTGCGGCATTGCAATAATGTATCAAGCGTAATTAAAGCAAACAATGCAAATTCGCTAACGGGGATTATAATTTGATCGAAAATTTCTTTACCTTAAATCTCCGTCGTGCCTATTAACAGAGTATCGAAATCAATACACACATATTGTACACGACGAGGTAAAACGGAGAGGGATTCGGAACTATGTACACAAAGTCGCCTTCGATCGAACTAATTCGTTCAAAAAGTCGAAACAAAACTAAAGTGCCGCGCGCACTTACGTCACTCGCATTATCATAGCCTAATCCAACCCGCTAAAAAAACTTGGACCGCAACGATTTCAGTTTATCGTACAATACCATTCTCATAACAATAATAAGAACAACAACAACAACAACGCTCATATCAAACCGTCCACCGGAACGTGAAGTGAACGGAAGAAGCTAAATTACACACGACGTGCATTGCACAGCTCGGTCAATTACATAAAATTGTCCCAGCGCGTCACGTGGCGCAGTAGAAAAAGTAACAACTTTCAGTGAAGAGGAAACTCGCAGTAGTAGCAGACACACACGAGGTGCATCGCGCGCGCGACGGTAAAGGAGAGATCGAGCGAAGAGAAGGCATAGAGTACGAGTAATGTTTGCCGGGCAAATAGCCTTGTCAGTGAGTTGTCCGCGCGTACGACGATGACAGAAGACATATGGACAGACGTGTACGCGATACACGTGTCCGCGCGCATGTGAGGCTTGTAATTCGATAATAATCAGCCGCCGAGCGACTACAATTCCACGCACTCGCACACAGAGAAAACGCACATACTCTCTCGGTAACAGAAGTCGCGAGTCTCTGGCGAGATTCCTCGGGAATGAAATTTCACGCGAGCGCGAGAGAAAAGTAATTTCGCGCTTCTTCTCCCTCTACGTGGGCAGGTCAGCTCCGCGCTTCTTCTCTTCGATCTCGCGATGACTGTACCTACTTATTTAACGAGAGGAGAAAATTAGTGCGGGATTTTTTAGCGCTAGAGCCGTTACTTGCTTCTTCTCGCGGTGAATCGGGGTGCGAAGAATGGTTTGTTTAACGCGAGGTAATTGAATTAGAAAAAAAAAGTTGTCGCACGTGTGTTATGATAATGGATGAGAAAAGAAGCGTAACAGCGGGTAGCATAATTTGAAGGATTTTGAAATAGAAAATTACGGGATAATGCATTGTCTACCCTGGCTAAACGCGGAGCGCGAGAGCTGGTCTGGAGAGTAATTAACAATAGAAGTCCGCCTTGCGGTCTCACAGCAGCGCTGCTTCCATTTAAATTATACGCTCGAAAATGCCCCTTGCCGTGCGCGCGTGCATCTGCTATTTTAGTGATTTTAGAGACGCATAATTTACTCGCTTGGTATTGTGACAGCGAAAAGGCCAAGGCGCTTTGTACCACCGTAAATTACCACCAAACCTGTGCGAAAAAATCTCGCTCGGAGTTTTAAAAGCAAGTGGGACAAATTTCGTCGTTAAAAAACTACACGACCCGTAAGCAAACCTTCAGCTCTAAGTGCGCACGCGGCTGCTACGTGTGATACCTGCAAAAATAACCGAAAGAGGAAAAGTTTCCAGCCTCGTTTCATTTTTAATCAAGCTGCTCTCCGTCGAAGAAAACGAGGCAGATAAGAAAGCGCCAACTAACTTTGGAGTGAGCGACTAATACCCAAAGTTGAGACAAGCGTGAAAAAGCCAACTCTCATTCGTACGTCACAACCGCACAAATCGACCCTTCCGAAGACTCCTCCGCCAGTTTGTCCACCAAGAGCACACAATAACAGACAGGTGTACGCGCGGACAAATCTACCGCACGAAGCTCCCCGGTTCCTTGTATTTTCTCTCTTCCCAAGAAGCCAGCGTCCTCCATAATGCATCGCGCTATCTTACCTCGAAAGCTTGTGTGTTTAGTCAGTGCTTGCGGGGACTGCTTTGAATGTATGAGTCGTCGCGCGCGGGAGCGAGATAAAGAGGAGATTACTTGTTTTTAGCGGCGCTTGTTGGGAGAGAAAACACGCGCGGCGTGTGCTTTCTTTGCCTCGCTTTTTTTTCATTTTCATGAATTTCATCTCGCTCCACTGCGCCGGAAGAAGCGCGCGCGCGTCTGCGATAAATCTCTCGACGACTCTTAGCGCGCGCGGCCAGCAGTTCTCTCTCTCTCTCTCTCTCTCTCTCTCTCTCTCTCTCTCTCTCTCTCTCTCTCTCTCTCTCTCGCGCGCGCGCGTGTTTTCGTATACTATTCTATACGGCGAATTAAGGATGTTCGTAAATCTTTTCCGAGCGCGAGGTACGAAAGGGATGTGTCGGCCGCAGGGGAATTTAGAATCAAGAGAGCAGAAAGCACACTATAGAGCGCGAGGAAAAAAGGACGCATGAATTTAGATATGAATTGCGACGCTGATGGCCTATACTCTAGCTCGTGCCGTGCCGCTGCTCTGTGTTTTTATTCATTCAGGAGTTAAATTTTAATACTCCGCGTTCAACGCGGCATATTTTCCTCGTACAATGGCACTTTTTGTCGTGCGCGAGCGCGAGAGCTAATGGATTCGACGCTGGAATAACTGGTTGTTTTCACGGATTCGGCAACAATAATTGAGGCTCTTTTGTTTTCAGCCATTGGAAATTTCACCGAAGCTACTGCAAATTTTTCATACGTTTGTTACTGTCTCACTAGCGCGCGATTGTCAGTATCGATAAGGTTTTGAACGGGTTCGCAGAATTTGATAATCAGCCGGATATGCTAAAATTACAGCGATACTCGAGTTGATGATTAAAATTTTCAATTAAAATTTTTTCACCGTGCACTTTAAAGAATTCACTGCGCGTAGCCAGCGAATTTTTCGAATTAAAAACCTCGACGTACGCGTACGGAGTGAAACGAGAGAGGGCGGAAATTTTCCGAGCTAATAAAATATTTGACGAATCCAATCTCCCTCTGCGCACTCTTTTCTCTTACAATACACGCCGTGCTCGCCAAAGAGCTTTCCAGAGAAACGAAAAAATAATTCCATCGCAGCAGCCCTTTCATTAACTACATCATAGTCCGGCAATACTTTTAATTCAGCGAATGGACGCGCGCGCGCGCGCGCAAACAATTACGGAAATGAAAGAAAGCGCCGAATTAACCAAACCAAGACGCCCTTCACGAGCGAGCCGGGAAATTAATTAGCATTGCGATGACAATAATACGAAACATTGTGTCTATTATACACGTCGCGACCTAATTAACCCTCGAACGCCATGAAAGAAATGCTCTTACACGAACGACCGAAAGAAACACGAGAAAACACTTTATCCCCCCGACTTATAGCCGGCGGAATTCATTCGCCTGTTCGCATTTTACGTTTTTATTATATACAGGAGCCTGTGAGTGTATGTGTGCGTGTGAGTTCACTCCTGCCGTTGACGTAAAATCAATGTAGACGTAAGTAAACGCGGCCGCTAAACGAGAGAACGTCCCCGAATACAGCCGCTGAAGAAAAAAGAAGACCTGCACACGGTGATATTTTTTTCCCTCGACTCACGTGTGTATGCGGGCTTGGTTCACCGAAAGCTGGGGGACTGCATTGCACACTTTCGCGATTTAGGCAGAGATGTTCTTCTTGAATTCCGGTGACCTTTACTCTGCGCGCGGAGGTGCTTATTTTTAGCCGCTGGTGTTTACGGTAAATAGAAAATATATTACTTAATTATCGAACATCGTATAATTAGCGCTTTATTATTAGTACACACGTACGCACACACCATCGAGCTCTCTCACTTTCGCGGTTTTCATAAACGAGCACAACGGGGACTTCCACTGCACCGCGAAATAATTAATTAAAAAGTTGTGGATAGATTGCGCCTCCAAGTTTCAGAGAAGCCTCGGAGCGCAAGTTTTTCATCAATAAATCAAGCTGATATTTAATTCGTTAGCAAAATAGTTGGCTCTCGAGGGAGGAAAACAATCATGCGAAGAGAGAGAGAGAGAGAGAGAAAGAGAGAGAGAGAGAGAGAGAGAGAGAGAGAGAGAGCGTACATGTGCTAGAGAACTCGAGCAGCAATTTTCGGCGTCGCGACGAGCGCTAAATCCCTCAAAAATAATCATCGAGGCTGGGAGGGCGCTTCAACTCTTCGTCTCTCACTCGGTAAACAAGCGCGGCCCGCAATAACGAGTTTCTCTCCCCCAAGGGCGCAAAAAAGTAAATCAACTTTTTCGCCGCCGCGTGCAATCGGTCGTATCTCCCCCTTCTCCGATGTGTGCTAACGAAGGTCCCGCCCGGCAAATAAGAGAAAACATCGCTTAGGAACTCATACTTTCTTCCGCCATCCCCCTTCCCGCCTTTTCCTCCCCACTCTGTATATAATACATAATACGTGTGTGCGAGCGTCAAGTGCTAATAGTCTTTCGACCGTCGACGACGTTAACGCGTACACGTTTTTCAGCGAAATCAAGCAGTGACATAAATTTCCAGCGACTATACTATCAAGTGTGTACAACCGGCTTCGTCGTATACAGCCGTGGCGGCGTCACGTGGAGCGTAAATAACTCACACAATTAAAGCCTCTTCACTAATGGGGAGGTGTAAAAAGTTGCCGACTACTTAGCGGATTATACACTTTGAAAGTATAAGTTTGCTCACAAAGTTTCAAACAAATCCGCAAGCGCTGGATATTCGAGACATAGCGAGTTTTGAAAAACGCCGCTCGTGGTTGAAAGATTGTTACGTAACCGTAAGATGCGTGGATAGAGAATTTTTAAAGCCTCGATGATCTCTCAGTCAACAATTGCGCGCACAGCTTTTCTGCATATTGTAAAAGTCGATAAGAGATCCTCTCGATTGAAGCGATTTCCTCCGATAACAGCGCACACGCGAGAATAATAAAAACACAAGGGCCCGCACCGATCGCGATAAAATTGAATAGGCGAATGACAATAAGCCCGAAAGCGCGCAGGATCGTTAACCTCCGACGGGGTCGGGCGAGAGAGAGAGAGAGAGAGAGAGAGAGAGAGAGAGAGAGAGAGAGAGAGAGAGAGAGAGAGAGAGAGAGAGTGGGGGACTCGGTCGAAAAACAAGCCCAGAGAGCGAAGGAGAACGTATACAGCCTATATACAGGGCTAAAATCGACAGATACTTTCGTCGATAATACCTGGAGTCGCGCCTTAGTGTTTTGAATGCGCGCCGCCTCTGACAATGAAGCCTTCTCCCTTTTCGGCTCTATTATATACGTGCGATATGTATACAGCTATGTATATGAAAAGGAGAGAACGAGGAAACGCTGGCGAAAATTACGCGCGCGAGACTCACCGTGTATACTTGTGGGGCTTTCGCGTTGTTTTGAACTAGATACGCGCGAGCGGCGCGCTGCTGTTTGTTTATATCGCTGCTGCTATTTTTTCAGTCGCGTCGAAACTGCTCCAGTTTCTCTTCTTCCGCACCGTTTAAAGTATTCAGCGAATGCCATTTTTTTTCGGTAGGCAGTAGGCCGGGCATTGAGAATATCGACCGGCGTTTGGTCATTGACTGGATCTTACGACGATGGGCGACAGTTTTCGCGATGGTATTATCATTTTGTGAAAAAGAGCTGAAGCGGAGAGAATCGAAAAGTCGGGAGTTGTATTTTTCCAGTCTATCGAGACCGCGTATGCGAGCAGAAGGGCACACGAGCAAGAGAAAGAGAGATCGTCTCATATTGTGTGTAACGCTAGGAAAACACGAAAACAGAGCCGACCCTCGTCTCTGTGTGATATTAAAACGATCGATCGCCGCGAACGGAACACGGAAGCGGCGCTGTATGCAGCCCCTCTCTCCTTATGTGTGTACAGAAATATACATTTTAGATGGTGTTTAGATTTCCATTATGTACATATACGTCGTCTCCGTTCCACGAAGTTCCACAAATATTATGGCTCCCGTTACCGCTGCACACGCTGATTGCTCGAAATTTTCACCGCACGCACGGATGGCGTAACTTTTAGGTTGATGATAAAAAAAACAATCGCTCGGAGTGGCCTTTGACTCTCGCGAAAAAGAGCTGTTTTTCCGATCGATCGTTATCGCGGGCTGATGTACAGAATTTATCCAATTATTCCAGGGGCTCGAAATAATCGATAGATTCCTATACACACACCTACACACAGAGTGCTCGACCGCATGTCTAATTCAACGTCTTTACACTCGGATCATCATCATCATCAGCGACGAGTGATCCGCCCCGCGAGCGACTGACATTGTACAAGGCAAAGCGAGAGGCTACAACGTGGCACTCTATATACGTATACCTATCTTTATATATAGGCAGGTATACACAAGGGGGAGAAGACGCGCGCTTTTTCTCTCGCACGGCGCGGAGCGAGGCGACGTATATATATACACACACACACGCGCAAGCCTACGCAGAAAATAAAAACAAAGGGAGAGGACTGCCGTGTGTCTGTGTATGTACGCGTATACAACAACAGTCAACAGAGTATAGATAATAAGTATTGGAAGCAGAGCAGAGATAGAGGGAAAAAATCATCGGCTCGTCGGAGGAGATACATTATGCAGTGTGTCTATGTATAAGTGTGTCTGTGTGTACATCGTAAACTCGAGACCTACCGAAATCCTCTCGCTGGGAGGAGGATGGTTGAAGTCTGGCTTCAATACAGCATCATCGGCGCTCCTCCCTCGGCGAGCAGACTCTGCTCGTCCCCTGCATCACGCCGCCGGTGTGTGTCTTCTCCTTGCTCGCACTGTTACACGCGCATACATGTATATCCTACGTACGCCGCGCGCGGGTAAGTATCACAGAGAGAGAGAGAGAGAGAGAGAGAGAGAGAGAGAGAGAGAGAGAGAGTTCAGGGTCAGAGTTCACACACGCGGTGCAGCGGCTGCATTTACGAGGAGGCGGCAGCTCCTCTCCTTCTCGCGGTTCCAGCGGCGCGAGGTGCCTACGTGCAGGTTCGATCCTGTGAGCAGCGCCACCGCCGCCTCCTGCTGCAGGTGACCTCCAGCCACCTGCACGTGCATCACACGGTTATGCTGCGCGAACACTAGACTCTCTCTCCCTCCCTCGCACTTGTCCGCTGCTGCTCTCTCTCTCCCTCTCTCTCTCTCTCTCTCTCTCTCTCTCTCTCTCTCTCTCTCTCTCTCTCTCTCTCGACGACGGAACGGACGACAACAACACGACGCACAATCACACTGTGTACGTCCTCCCTCCCTCTCTCCGCTCTACAACTCGCACGGCCGATTTCGGTACGTGCCAGTCTCACTGCTCATCGGCGGGGCTGCTGCTGCGTCGTGATGCTGCGAGAGGTTATACCAGGGGCTACGGTATACAACACACCACCGGACTCGACGCACGTATCGACGACTTTCGCGCGCACTCTGCACCGAGAGACAGAGCGTCAGTGTGAGAGAGTACGCAGACCGAGGAGAGCAGTACCTCTGCACGAGTACACGCACACCGTACACACAGAGGGAGAGAGAGAAAGGCAGAGACCGAGAGAAGAAAAGTGGAGAGAAACAGACTTGCGAACGGCGCCGTATTGACGTTGACGGCGGTCGAGACCCGACTGACTCGCCTCGATTCCACTCGCCATACCAGACTCGCTCTATCTCCGTCTGCTCTGCTGCTGCGCACGACGGCGGCGCTGCTGCTGCTACTGCTGCTGCTGCTGCTGCTGCTGCTGCTACTGCTGCCGCCGCCGCCGCTGCTGTGCCGTGCTCGCGTCGGTGACGTAGCGGGTCTCTGGAAAAGCGCCGCCGCAGCCGGGTTTTCCGGGAGAGACGCAAGCCAGCAAGTTCGCCCTCTCCTGTACGTACATACACACGCCGTGGAATTAAATGAAACAGGCGGCTTCTTTGACGGACTCGGAGGGAGAATTGCACCTGGGGTTTTCGGCTTTTTTCCGCGATGATCATTGTTTCTCGCAGTGCTATCGGTTTGCTTCGCGTATATGTATGGAAACTCGAGAATTTGATGGAATATACCCGCATGCATGGGAGGCGAGCGAGGAAAGGGGATATGTTCGAGAATTTATGGACGCGGTGTGCATCGTTGAATTTTTGCATCTCGCGTGTATAGAAAAAAAATCGTTAGTTCATTAGCGGGATAGAAAATTGGGAGCACGCTTTTTTAAGCCGAATTGCTTTGTTTATCACAATGTGAAAAAAAGTAGTGGAACAAGAGAAGAATTGTTCTCTCGGAAAACAAAATCGTTAAAAATGTTCGCTTGGATAAAAAGTTAGGGGGAGAGGGGTCTCTGACTGTTTTCAAGTGATTCGTAAAATCATTAACAGCACTCTTTTAATTATTATATTCTCTATTTTCAACTGCCGACACTTTTTATCCAAGTGGTCAATTATAACGATTTTTTTTTTAATTGAAGGTTTTGCATCCTAGGACATTAACCATAAATCCTATTGATCAATGCTTTCAATGACTACTCCAAAAACTGATGGATTATTAAAAAATAGTAAAAGTATGACAACAGTGGTTTAGTGGATAAGTAGTAACAGGCAAGCACTGTCAGACATCGTCGCTTCAAATTTTACGCAAAAAAGGAAAATTGAACCTTCGTACGCTATAAACACCTCGTTCGCTAGTTCCATCATCGCATAATAAGCGTGTACTTACACAGCAATCTCCCTCTCTTATCATATAATTCAAAAAGCCGAAGCTTCGAGAGGCAAGAGTTTTCATCTGCATACATTTCTTACGTGCTTGCGCGGAGGGGAAACTGACTAGCCAACGGCTGTACACGTGAAAAAAAAAATTAAACTAGGTCAGCGCCGTGACTCGTCGGATTATTTTTTTTCTTTGGGCGAATTTCGATCCTGACTTTTCGTACAGCGTTACACGTAAAAAGTACCCACGGAGAAGAGATATTCGAGGATACCCCATACAAACGTATGATCTTCCCTTTTCATTCAATTTTTCGGACAGCTTTATTGCTCGCCCGATGAATTTGAGAGTGGCTTTTATGTGCGCGTATAAAAATATTCCCGCCATTTAAGGCGGAGGGCCCCGTATGAAACGGCTTCTTTTCAGCGCTGATGCGCAGGACAACATGGTTTTCGTTATACGTACACACACTCGTGCGCGGGGGAGAGTAGAAAAAAAGAGAAATTTAAAATCGTTTGAAAAATAAGGAAAAACTTCGAGTGACGCTCTTCTCGCGTTTATGCGGAAAAGGATATTTTGTCGCATCAATTTTTCAAAGAGCCCCCGTCGTCCCTCTTCCAAGCGCGGTATCATATTCCGTATGAACGAAAGAGATTTCGAGAAGCGAAACTACATATCAACGGCGACGTGACTATTCGAGTCGAAAAATCTTGGTTAAAAAATGACGAGGATACCGCCGAGTTATTAATGCTCGAGAGGGAGAAGCAAGCGAGAACGCTTTGAATAATTCAAGAATAATCGCGAGTCCATCTCGATCCATCAGGCGTGCAATAACAGCGAGGACGCATGAAACTGACGTAATACTCTCATCATCTCTCGTCGCGCAGCAGGTGAAACCGAGAAATGCTCTCAGCATCGCGGCGCGGAGCTTTCCTTCCTCCGGTATACGCGTATAATACATGCACCGTGACGGTACGCAGATCCGACGGAAAATGAAAAATCATCAGGCCGTGAATGTTTTAGCGCTCTCTCGGATTGCTGCTGCGGAAATGGACCCTCTCGATATCGTCCACGTGCCATTTTTCTCTTTCTCTCTCTCTCTCTCTCTCTCTCTCTCTCTCTCTCTCTCTCTCTCTCTCTCTCGTGTGTGTGCCTCTGTATGTGTATATAGGTATGGACAAACACACCCTCATTCCTCTCGATCCTGCTGCTGCGGGTGTGTGCAGAGTTGACGAATTGCATGTCCGGGAGTACGGGGCCAAAGGGAAACGTTATTCCGCGTAATTTATTGAGTGTATCGCGCGCGCGTTGCTATGTGTATGCGAGCAGCATCAGGGGAAGCGCGGTGTTATAGGGTAATAGCACCGGCTACGCGTTTAAATAATATTTACGGCCCGTACGTGTTGTACAGCGCCGTCGGAGCTGTAAACGTGCTTTATATTATACAGCGATTCCGCGGGGACTTTTTCGCGCCAACCGCTCGCGCAAGCTCGGAGAGGGGCTGATGCAGCCTTGGAGCGCTGTTTGAGCTTTCGATGCTTCTATACTTGTTGAGGAATGTTTTTTTGTTTCTGCTTTCGGACTCACACGTAGCCGTAATGTTTCATGTTAACGGTGTCTTATGATCTGTTTTCTTCCAAAACTGATGCTTTCTTCAGAGGCAGAATAAAAAACAGACTTTTCCATTCGCTATCGCAGGATGAAATTCCATCGGAGAACTATTTTCGCAACCGCGACGGCTTTCGCATAGGTGTCCAATAATAGGCTATAGACTCGATTTTCTTGAATTTTTCACACGTCAAGTACGCTCTCGCCTCGGAGCATTCTAAGAATACTTTCTAACGTCGAGTGTGACAGCTCTACTTCGAAAAATGCTTACTTACATACCGAGACCGTTATCTCTCCTCTGCGAGAGCGTATAGCTTGTATTTAAGAGAAAGCCCTGCGCGCGTAGCGATTTCTCGTGCTTCGTCGAGCATTAACGCTCCTCGCGCGGAAATACGCTTCTCTCGCAGCGTCAATCACTCGGAACTCGCGAATGTATATGTGTTCTCGAGCGACGGCCGATATAACTCACAGAGCTTGGAATGCATCGCTGCAAATACTTAAAGGAAGTAGTCGAAATGACGGGAGAAAGCTCCGACTATACGATGATGCGGATAGAGATGTAAGTTTATGCCTGTTGGATCTTGACTCTCGATTGATCGAGATCTCCGCCACATCGATCAGTTAATCCGAGAACGAGCTGATCTAGCTGGGTCGTGCATTTCAGTCATGCGCCCATGTATAGCTCGATTCTAGTGTGGGGCATATGAATAAACACGACCGCACGATCCGCAACCCAAGTGCGACGCAATACACGAGAGAGGAATAGAGTTACGCGCAAACAAGGGTGTAGAGTAGCAGGAGAGCAAAAAAAAGCGTGAAATGTAAGGCCGCGAAAATGAAATAGAGTCCGGTGCTCGTTAGGAACGCACGTAATTTGAATGTGAGGCTGCCTGGCGCGGCTTATTAGATTTGCCCGCGCGCTCAGAAGCGAAAAAAGGGGAGACAATGCAGCGAAGCGAGGAGAAAATTCAATCAGCGCTCTTTTATGGTCCGAAACTTTGAGACGAGAACCGCACGAAAAGCGTCGAGTCGGCGAGTGGAAGCGATAAATATTTGCCAGATGTATTTTATTCAATTAAATGTTGTATACACGTGCTAATATTAATCACTGAATTTAATCGTCTCCTCGTTAATTATCTCCATTATTCAACCTGACGCGCTCGTGTGATCGCGAAGATAACGACGAAGGTATATACACGCTACACTTTATAATTTTGTTACGTTCTCGAAATATTGAGAAATATTATTGCCGGAATTCGATTCCCTCTATATTCAAGAGGCAATACACTCGCCATAGAAATTCGGAAGAGCTGCGGATGGCGCAAATCAAATTTTTGAGCGGGAAAAATTTTAATATAAAATAAGTGCCCCGGGTACTTTTTACGTCCGACAAAAGCAGGTAAAATCCTGAGAGCGCCCGCAAAAAGTTGAACGGAGGACATATAAGTAGATGGAAAATAAAAGAACGCTATATAAGACAGGAGAGAGCATCGAATAAGGAGAAGCAATGACACAACCCGGAGCGAGCGAAATATGTATATTGAGAGAAATTTCCGATAATTCTAATAAGTCAACAAACAAAAAACATAAAAATCACAAGATAAAAGCACATGGCGGCGGGCATAAAACCGGGGAGCTAGAATATAAGGATGCAAATGAGCTCCGACGCGCGCGCGCGCTCGAGAGCGTACAGGAGAGATACACGGGAGGCGGCGATAAATAATGAAGGAAAAGGACAGATAGAGCTCTCAAGACAAATAGAGAGAGAAGGAGGAATTAGACTGTATAAAAGACTAAGAGCGTCGTCGTCGCCGTCGCGCGTGTGGGTTATAGTCGTCCCCGCGCCGATAAAGTCCCGAGCGCCGGCGCTGACACACATGTCTCACGCGTCGCGAGCCTTTAGCTAAGTATTATACCGCCGCGTGCTGGGCCGGACCGGCGATTATTCACGCTCGGCTCTTCCGGCAATTTGCTCGAGCTTCTTCGCGATCTATGTCCGCCGAATGTACACTCGATCGCTCGTTAATGCGGATTTGTCGACCGTTTGTTTTTTTTCGGATTGATTCAATGAGGCGGCGCGCGGCTCTATGAATTTTTATTTTGTGGCTCGGCGTGAATATTGTATCGATGCATATTCAATTTTCTACCCCGAAAATCATGGCGCGCGGATTAATCGGACGCGAGCGAGCGGGCGAGGATTAAAAGCGGGAATACGCTCGCACGGAAAGAAAATTAATTAATCACGCTGATGCCTCATGCGATCGGGTGCAGGGTGTAATTAATTATATATTAAGGTATAACGCATTTTTAAAAAAAATTTGTGTATTCGCGGTCGCAACGCATCGATAAGAAAGCAGATTTACGAGCGGATAAAAATCAAATCAAGCGAAGATTGCCTTAATTAACGCGCCGGCACACACAGCCTGTGCGCGTCTAAAGTTGGAACAGACCACGCCGTAATAGCGTATATTCTACGGGAGGGAAATGTCAGCGAGTTCGTACAAGAATCCGCCTGACGTAATTTGATTTTTATCCGGCAGTTACGTGTCTTTGTGAGTCTTTGTGTGTTGTATACAGTCGCGGCGAGGCGATATTAAAATATAGGGCGCACGATATTTCCAGAGAGAAGGAAAGAGAGAGAGAGAGAGAGAGAGAGAGAGAGAGAGAGAGAGAGCATGAGAGAGAGCATGAGAGAGAGCATGGCGTGCTCGAGCTATCGTCTCCTTCGCTCGCTCGCGCTAATCTCTATCCCTTCCATCTCCCGCTGCTCCCCCTTTAGCTTTATCGCTTTCATTCTCATTTGAATTCCTGACCCCGACCCGCTCCGTCTTCGTTTGTCTATAATTCCCTTTACTATACAGCGACAGAGGCTTCGTTTCGCTATTTGTCCCGACAGTTCTATTACTTCTTCTTCTACTCGGCGCAGTCGTAGTCGCGCGACATTGTGCAGCTTAACCTCTAGAAAATTGACTGCTTAGGATGTACTTTTCTTGGGGTATTTTTACGTCGCGCGTACACAGAGCATCGCTTTGCACGAGATGATGGAAAATACGAAGATTGCCGGAGGAAAATCGCGCCGGACTTGATATGCTGGGGAATCAGGCGAAAGGTTTACTGCGTAATCAAGTCGTTTTCGTATAAGAGTCAATACGAGCAGTAAAGCAGAAATCAGAAGCGCTCGTACCCAAGCTGTAGTCCGAACGGTCTCGACCTTTTCTACTGATGACCTTACTCTGACTCGCAGTCGCATCGCATCAGCTGAATGATAATTAATTATCCGAACGAGACGAGCCAACTCGAATCGCTAATGAATTACGCAGACACCGCGTATAGCCTACTATAAAGAAAAATGCTTGTATATAGTTCTATCGCAGTGACAGCAAGTGCTTATATATCCTCGTTCTATTTTCAAGTACTCGCGGCACCGATAAAGCATTGATAAGTTTTTATCCGATCGTCTCGGACCTCGCATACGAGTAAGAAAGAGTGACTTAATAAAGCAAAAACGCTCGCGAAACCGGCAGAAGCTTTCCGGGAATCGCCCTGACAGTACCTAGGCATGCAGTCCGTCCCAAATATTTATAAGAAACCCAAAACCTAATAATACCGTGCGGCTGTATCTGAGAGATTCATGCAAACGAGCTGCCGGCGATTAAAATGCATGACGTCAAGCGAGAGTCGAATTTACCAAGGCGCCGCGTGTGTACATGTATATACGTACAGCAGAGCTCGAAGAACAAGGCTCACGGCCGAGGAATCTCGCTTTCCGCTCCCTCCTCCTCCTCCTCGTGCACGGCAGCTGGGCCACTTTAAACGGCGCGCGGGGTTGAAGCGAGCGAAAAAATCGATTATTTTCTCAAGCCCGCAAGAACACAGCAGGCGCGCGTTCACGAAGCTTCCGCACCGGTGTCATTTTTTCGAAGCCCGATAAGGAACTAGCTTCTTTCGCGCGCGCCGCCCGATACACGCGCTCACAATCGTCGTTGTTATCCCCCCTCACGCGAGCGAGAAACAGTTTGGCCCGTTCTTTCCGCGGCTATTAGCGTCGTATTTTGGCTATCCGAGCAGCACTCGAGTGCCTCCGGGAATTTTAATGCGCGCGCGAAATCGATACTCCGATTCGAGTATACAGTGCGAAATTCGCGCGCCTCTCGGGGCTGACGCTGCGAGTGTGTGAATCCGCGGTTATAGTCGGAATGGACGAGCGAAAACGTGAGTTGCTTTTTTCGGGCAATTTTTGATGAGCCTGAGGTCGTGATTTTTTCGCGAAACAGGCATAGAAGAGCGTCGCATGTGACCCAGTTTCAGGGGCTTGTTTATGAGCGGGTTGTGTTTTTTGCTCCCTTTGCACTTTGATCAAGGAATTAATGGCCGAAACTACTTCGTCGGTAGCTAGCCGAGGCAGGACTAGATTTTTTAATACCGGACTCGGAAACCGTTTGAAACTTTCGCGGTTTCTGAAAAATTTTAAAAGTTTCGCGCACCAACTTGCAATTAACCGTCACGGGCGTTTCGAAGCTGTACGCATATTTTTACGCGAAACTTTTGACCACCTATTTGCAATAACTCTTCTGGTATTTGTCACTCGTCGAAGTCGATTAAGCATCGAAAATATATTTTTAACCAGAATTTTCCATGACACAGAAACAATATTTAAGCTCCTCCTGCTATGTACACATCTAAATTGTAAATGCTATGCAATAATCGATTTTCTTCAGTTTCACGCCTGAATCGCGTACATGCGACGTTGCTCCGCGTCGCCTCAAAGAATTTAATCGTTTATTCTAATGAAGTTTGCTCAGCTGTAATTTTACTCAGCCAGGAATTTCAGAATTACAGCGCCGATGCAGAATGTGGAGTAAATTGGAGTCGTGTGTGTTTTACAATTTATCATTGTGCGCTTTATTATCAGGTGAAATCTGTCAAGGACGATGCCAAATTAAAAGTGATGCGTATCGTGCCGTCACGTTTCCAAGAGTGTTTTCTCAACTCGATAATTAAAATTGTGGCTCCTTTGTAAATAAATCCCTTTGAGATAACGGTATATCTTTCTACGTTTTTCAAGCCTGTGTGTATTCGCAGAGAAAATTGCCCCTTTCTTATCAGTTTCTTTAAGGTAAGCTGGTAGAACACGCAAGTGAAGACATTTAAAGGAAAAAAGCCCTTACACGTTCCGCGCGGTATCAATTTGCAAGATATCAGATGTGACGTGGGAAATATCGCTGGTCAACTGATTCCTTAATTATAAGTAATAGAGCTAATTGGACAAATCACCCCTTTGGTATCAGCCAGGCGGAAAATGAAGTCGGTTTTACATTATTGATGAAAGTTATATAGATATAGAGTGATATGATAAGAAAAAGCTTCACTCAGTTAACAAAAACATCGCCTATTTATATTGGTTATAATGAAAATGCTCTTAACAACCTTTGTCTTCTGATCCTCTAGCTGTTATTTCTTTGAAAAAAAAAGTTCTGAAATTATTAATTTTCCACGAAAATACTCAGCTGCTAAAGGTTACAAAGCTGTTGAAAATAAAAATCAAGCAGGGTATAACTTCTCACGACGAATATATTTATTAATACAAAAAAAGGAGCAAGAAATTAATACAAGTATGACAGCGTAGTCAGATGTCAGTGAAGCGTTCGACTGGACAACTGCTCGCTTGCTCGATTCGGTTAGAACTAACTGCTATCCTCCGCTGCGGTCCTACGGCTGATCGCAAAAGGGACGCTGCCATTACCCAGGTACGCGACGACGTGGTCGAAGCATGAGCGGACGGACCCTTCTTAATAGCCCCCGCCGCCAACCTGGGTATCATAAAGAGCGCGCACTCAGCGAAGTGCGCGCTCCTTCTTAATCCCTAATTGCCGTGTTTGTATTTTTCGTAGGCAACAAACAGACCGCGTCTCCGAGAAGCTTATCGTTATAAAAGAGCAGATGCGCTGCCGAATTCGGCGACGAACTCGGTGCAGCGTCTGCGCTTGGGGTTTTCCCAGCTATAGTAAAATAAAACTATCCTAGAGCTACGCATATTTCTAAATTAAAAACTATGTCAGTTTTTAGCAAAAATCCAACAAAAGCTTTCAAAGCTTCCTGGTAAATATTCAAAGTATTTCCCAGGAAACTTTCATACAAAATCAAAATCTGGGGGATTAAAATTTAGCTGTTGTTGTTTCGCAGAGGCGTTGAATTTTCTCCAAAACAACACAATTATACTATATATAGACATGCGTCGATTAGCAACAATTTCGCCCACTCGAGCTTTATACAAACACTCGATTCTCTATTCACAAGATTTTTTGAGCGTAGGCTGTTCGATTATAAATACACCCTATTACAATAAAACCATAATTATTCCAGACATCCGAACCCATCATCAGTTAAAATATTCAGCCGGCGAGTGACTTTCCATCTCGGAAAATTCCGAAGCTTAAAACGTTATTTCCACATACACACAATACCCACGAATGCAAAAATACAAACGAGGTCAGGCCATTTTTTAATCGTCTGTCCTTTTAATTTCAGCATCGCACGCGGCAGCTCTCGGTGTTAATTCGCTATAGAGCTCACCCTCGAGTGAAAACACATCAATAAATGCGGCAGCGACAAGCGACCCGATACACACCTGCAGCGCAATTCGCTTCGCGTTTCTCCTCCGAATCACATAATCTTTAATCGCGGCCAGCGCGCGCCGGTAATCAAGCTCGGTCCAAGAGTTTAGCTCGTTCGCGTTCCCTCTTTTATTCGGGCAATGACAGCTAGCTCCGGCGGTCGATATCGCTTTGAAAACGAGCGCGCGCGCGCTGGAAGCTTCCTTTCTCCCCCCCCCCCCTTCCCCTCCACCCTCATCCCGCAGCGACACCGTATACGTATATGTATGTACGTGTCGCTGCAGAGAGAAAGAGCGAGTCCTGATCGCGCGCGATACGAATATACAAGCGAGGCTCGATTCACATCGTCAAGGAAATTTCGCCTCGCGCTGCTAAATTTTCGCGTGGCCTACAAAGTGCACTTAATACTGCCGCCGGGAGAGAGAGAGAGAGAGAGAGAGAGAGAGAGAGAGAGAGAGGGTTGGATATCACGAGGCGGGGAAAGAGAGAGACGAGGTGGCCAGGCAGCTCTCAACGAGCTGTGGGTAAACGCGACATTAGCGAGACTCGGAGATTTTCCGGGATTTGTCGGCGAGGAGATGTGCTTGTGGATTAAAATTTCAGTGTAAGTAATTACGGAATCGTTTTTAACGCGCGCTTTTGAGCCTATCCAAAGCCGATTATGACGCGGTTAAGTAGCTTTTGGAAAAAGTTTCGTTGGCTAATTAACGCTGTGTATGTGCAGAAATATAAGCAGCTTAGGTATTTGCCGATGCTGTTTCGAACTAATTCGTATGGTCGTCCTGTTTTCCGGCGCAGAAGATCGTCAGTGTGGTTATGAGCGGAACTCGACTAGCAGGACGAAAAAAAAATCAATTTGTTCTTTCCTTCGTATAGGACGACTCGGGTAATACGTTTCCCGTCTGCGATACTTCACAAACTCACATCCGTTGAAAGCACATTGTTTCTTTCTGCGACAAGAATTGATGGACTAGGTGCGTCCAACCGGTTATACAACAAGAGTCGAGAACTTAATTCTGTATTTTCTATATCAATTCTGGATTTGAAAAATGAAACTCGGAAAATCGCCTATATTTTTCAGTTGAAGAGTGTAGTTCAAACAAGCATTCCTATTTCGTGAATCTGTAAGATGAGATAAAGAATATCAGTCATCCAATCTACCGCAGGCACCGCAACGTATAGGCTTCATTGACCGATCGCAGCGAACGTCAGCAAAGGAAAATCTGCGGTTTTGGGCAATCTATGCGTTGCTCGTCGCGTGATCTCAGCTGACTTTGGTCTTTTCACCTGTACACCTTTGACACACAATAAGGATCGTCAAGATTACCTATACATATTCGCATTCGAATGAGACTTTAAAAACAACGGAAATGTATCGATACGAGGATGTAAAGCAGCCATTATAAAGGGTGCAGCAAATGCAGGATGCGTTTTATTGCTGAGTACAGTTTAATAATTCGCAGTATAATATCTCATAAAATCGAGTAAATGTATTATCCGCGGTGCATCATTATATACGATGATCACATGCGGCTTACTCGAAAATTATGTGAGTGCTGCTGTTTCAAATACTGCACTGAAAATTAAAATTTATGCACGTGCTAAACATTTTCCATTCCTATGCGCTGAACAAAGCTGTTTCAAAAATTCGAGATCGCTTAGAAATGTTATCGCAAAGAAACCTTTTAAATGCTAGAAGATTCAATGCTAGTCAACTGAAGCAGTTATATAGGTATCAGTAGTATAGCTTCAGAGGAAAGTTTTCGAAATCATACGTTCAATTAAATGTAATGCCTACAAAAAACACGATTTAAGATGATCCGGCCATAAAGGCTTGTTGGGCGTACTGAGTGATAAAATAGAATCTATGTCGTAAATCATCAGTAGGACCGTGTTTTTATTACATGTCTCTGATGCCGATGAAAAAAAAGCAGCACAAAACGGCTTTTAAAAACGACCAATTTTAATATCGCCGTCAATACCGGACAGCTAGCAGATGTGACATGGAACAGTGATACAGCACTCTTCCGCGACGCTTTTAAAAAGTCACGTGTTCCAAAAAGCGAAATCGAGTTTAGTGAACAAAAAACGACAAAAAAATGCTTAAAAGCTACCAAATATTTCATTACTATTAGATGAATCCACGTAAAGATGTGTTCAAATTAAATATTGCCTCGAAAATTTTTTACCTCCAATATTTATCGTCCGTAGACCAGCGCTTTTCCATTTCTCTCGAGAGAATTTCGAGAAAAAATTATGCATATAGGCCAAATGTAATATCATGCTAAAGTAAGTACATTTACTATAGCGCGTTTAGAATTCTAGCCGAGTGGAGTCTAGACACGTTTCCTCATATTTTACGCCAGGATATGAAAATTTCATGTTTCGCTTCGTTCACAAAGTAGCGACGTTCATTTCAATCCATTACCGCGTGTCCTCGACGAATTAAGCCCCGTCCAACCGACGAAGACAGCCCCCGTACAGATTTAACGAGGCTTCGCTCCTTCACTCTCGATATTTTCCCGACGCTCGTGGATGAAGGCAAGACCGAAATCTATTATGATAATTAGCCTGCATCGCTGGTTTTGCGCCGCTCAGCGCAGTTCCGAGCGGTAAATCTCGCGGCTGCAGGAATCCCCACCAGAAATCCAGAGCGCAGTCGAATGAAAAGTCTTTCAATTTTCGCGGTAAGCTCGACTGGGTTTCGGGATTTTTGGGGCTTTGACGGTACACTCGCGGCGGGCGTATAAACACGACGCTCGAAGGGAATAGCGCGGTTTGTGCCTTTGAAAAATCTGTCTATTCATCCGATTCGATTGGCCTTGTCAAAGGAATTTTAAATTGCAAATAACTGTGGAGGCCCCAGCAGGTGGCTAGGAAAATAGAAAATTCAGACCCTACTTGCGGAGTTATTGGAATTTCTTATACGGCAGCTGGAAGGCTTTACTTTACGGGGGCTGGAAAATCGATGCGGCTTCGGTGCAAGATCCCGTACAATGCAGATTAATTGCACGGACGATTTTTTGTTCGTTTATTCAGGCCTTTTGAGTCTTTTCGTAGGTTTAATTATTACGTTGATGCTGCGATCGGGTATCGCAGTTGAGAGTTTTAGTTGAGGTAACTTTAAAAGAGCTTTGAAGATTTCACATTAAAGAAAAAGGTTGAAAAATTAGTACATCAAGCGGTGTTTGTTCTCTGCAGCAGCGACGCTTTCCTTCAAACATGGCCGAACCGGGCGCCCGTCAAAGTCCCACGGCAACGGTTTTCCGACGGAACCAGCCGAAGCCTGACGCTACGAACCGAGAGTGGACAAGGGAGGGGAAAACAGCTTGTCGTTTTCCCGCAACAACTTTAAGGCAGCCCCCCGCCTCAGTGTCCGCAAAGCCACGACAAGAGTAACATCAACTACGAACGTGCCCCAGACACTGATCG
Source organism: Nasonia vitripennis (assembly GCF_009193385.2). Classification (NCBI taxonomy): domain Eukaryota; kingdom Metazoa; phylum Arthropoda; class Insecta; order Hymenoptera; family Pteromalidae; genus Nasonia; species Nasonia vitripennis. The sequence continues at coordinate 24,627,392 of NC_045757.1, read as the reverse complement.
ACGACTCGCAGCTTCCGTTCAATCCACAACTTTGTTTGTCCGTCACTACTCTTCACCAAACTCGCTGTAAAATGAGCTCTGGCGATACGCCGGTACACCTCGCGATGAGGAAATTCGGTAGCGGCAGAGGCTGGGACATACGTTTCGTCCAAGTCCTGCTGAATCATTTCAAAAACGACAACTTGATCAACTCTCGCAGCTCGAGCGGCGAAATTCCTCTTCACTTGGCTGTGGGAAATCCAAAATGCACTTTCGAACTGATCGAGTTGCTTCTAAATCACGGGGCCGACGTCAATGTAAGAGACGCCTGGTCCAGGACTGCGTACCAGGCATACTGTTATGCCGTAAGCAATGATTCGCGTGAATTAAGCCCTGCCTGGCTGATGATGCTTCAATCGAACGAACATCAGCGCTCGTTGCTACACGAAGCCTGCCTGTTACACGATTTCGACGCAGCCTTCGAGTTGTTGAGCCATGGGGCCGATGTCAACGCCAATGATGATTATGGTCTTTCACCTATGTTCTACGCCCTCAACGTGTCCGGAGACGTCAAGAAGAGGAAGGGCTCGACCTTCAGGCTGTTGCTCGAGTACGGCGCCGACACCGACGAATTGATTCGTTATTCCCGTAATTGTCTAAATCGCGAGGCCTTGTTAGGAATACTCAGAATTTTATACGAAATGCAGGACAGAACTTGCGTATGCCCGAGGAAGCGAAGCTTGTCCGCGGCCTAGAACGTTGTAAGAAGGAGAAGAATTGGGAAATTGGCCATTCTGGGTGACAAGTTCTTCGAGAGTAGTAAAGAAAATTTGCGAGATGTGACAGCCGAAGGGAAAATTATCAGCTTATTGTTCCAGACTTCTACCAACGAACCTGAGTAAATTCAGAAAAATCGTGATCATGGTTGCTGTCCCTTATTTCTTGACATGTGGCTTCAAACTTGTGCTCGAAAGCTTATTAACGATTTATACGGAAATGATAAAAGTCATACATTAGTACAATTTGTTTGATGTAACAAACGTATAAGATGGTGCCAAAATCCATAAGGTATTCTAAGAAAATGTGAGAAAGTGTATTTTTAATCTTATGCCTGTAGAAACTGATAATGTATATATTATGTGTGTATAAAATTTGAATTGATTGGCTCAACTGTCGCATTTAAGTTGGATCCTGTTAAGAGTCAACTGGAATGTATGCGTGTATATGTATAAGTAAGGGTTTTTAATTTCACAGACATTTTTCTGCGCCTTCACAAGTGTATTATATGACAATGATGTATTGTTTATGTAGAAATTAATAAAGTATAGCTCATAAGTCTGACAAGCCCAATTCTGACTTTTGTTCTGAAATTTCTATGAGATAGCATTCACTACAGCGTATGTTATTGGCTGATATAACACTGACTATATCTAATATTTTGATATGTGAACCGTTCGTTAATCTGTTGTATCATACATGTTTACTAACATTGATTTAGAAAACTTTATCCTCAATATTTCATTAAAATCACATCGTTCAATCGAGTTGATAAATTTAATGCTTCAATATATAAGCTCGTGACACAGACATTCAATAAAGCTTAAAAATTTGCGCAAGTTACACGTACATTAATTAAGTTTGACAATGACGTTGATTTGATTGTAAAATTACCGACGATTCAGCTTCATGCGCTATATCAAACCCGATTTCACATCAAAAGTCAGCGTCGTTAAATCTAAAAAAAGTACTCGATTCTTCTTTGCCTTTTTTCATTTGATTAAATTTTGTATTCCAAACACTAAACTTTAAATCTAGTTCTATAGATCTTATTCATTTGAATTGATCGAAATACACGCGACGACACAATTAAACTTTATAATCAAATTCCTCGTGCGCTTGGAAGAGTAAGTGCAGCCTTAGAAACATTGCGTTTACTGGGACTATAAAAGAGAACACTTCTTTCTCAACGGAGGCACACAAAACAGCCTTATTCGTAGAATCATGAGATCCTTTAAAAACTAGAGGATGCGCGAAAGGAAATTGCCAAGCTGGTTTTATCACCCAGTCACGTGACACCGAAAGCGCCAACTTAATATACTTCAATTTTTCATTCGAACCCTCCTTTTTTACTGGTAAAGCTCAATGGGTTTATTACACAAGCGTCCAGTTATACGAGCGTAATTCAAACTCCCTTGCGATGCTTCGATTTCTAAATGAACCTTCTACAATGTTAACTTTGTAATACTGGATTCTAAGAAGTGTGCGCTACGTGCACTTATAGGCACTACTTATAACTTTTTCAACTGATTTATAAAAGGCAGTCAGCAATGTACTTCATTTTCATATGACATCGAATAAGCAATTGTTGGTTGAACACTTTATTTTATAAAGTATGGCAGAATAATCATTTACCAATCATCCTTTTTCAATACCCGGATTTTTAAATCCCAAGATTGAAGAATAGATAAAACGTACGTTTAATTAAGTCTCGTTCCTTAAAAATTATTTTATTTTCTATTCTACACAATGATATATAAAGACTAAAAATCTAATTACAGAATAAACAGTATCTATATCAGGATGTATAATTTTAAATAATTCACAACTTAAATGTGAATGTAATTGATCAAGTTCAAGAAATGTTTCTACAAAGTGTTTTCGTTAAATAGTATCATGCTTCTTCGTTATTGTTGGTTACTTGCATCTCATCTTCTCCCCGGTCCTTCAATTCATCTAATTTCTTCTGGATAACCTTACCGAAGCCCCCTCGGCCACTGTCAAAGTCTGTTCGATATTCATCTCTAAACTAGAACATGAACATTGTTAAGTAAACGACTGTCAAGTAAATATCCGAATGAATAATAAAGACACCGACAAAGTCTACTCACTTGTCCACCAGTTTGGCCACGTCCGTACTGTCGGCCATCAACAAAGCCAGCATCCCAGTCTATTCTTATTATTCTGTCATCCAGTCGCGTTCCATGTATATAACGCATACACCGTTCAGCATCGGCCCTTGAATAATATTCTACAAAGCAAAAACCACATGGAGTTTTCTTGTACTTGTCCAGACCCATGATGATTCTCTTGATGTCTCCACATTTCGAAAATACTTCGTACACCTGTTGCTCTGTCGTATAAAACGACAGATTTCCGACGTACAACGTAGTAGAGGTTTTGAGCAATTCGTCTTGTTTACTTTGAGAACCCTGTAAAATTATTGTGAAGATACTTGGCAAAAGCTTCTAGACTAATTCGTATTTAACGTACAACTTTTGCAACTATGTAGATTATACTAGCCTTAAAATACTGATCACGGTAAGCGCTCAAGACGAGCAGAGGTGATTCGATATTCATTTTTGAACACATTGAAGCAATCGGTCGGATAACTGAAAATTACAGAATAAAGCGATTTGCCGTTTACAAGTCCTTGTTTTCTTGTTCTATATAAACTTGCACTGAACAAACGTCAAAACAGCCCAATTTTCTGACTCTGTAAACCCTGTAATTTTAGGTATACGTCGTGTGAAGAACACAGTTCGCTCTGCCTTTTTTCTTTTGGCTACGCCGGGTTTGCACACGCTGACGCTACACCTTGACGCGTATAATGGCGTGATACTCTTATAAGATTGTATCGTATATATTTATAACAAGATGTACGGTATTTGTACATACACACTACTCTGAGCTTAACGCGATTTCACTGTGAGATCGACGCGGGACTCTGACTCATATATTTGGGTTTGCAGACGTTACCCTTATACCAGCGAGGATATAAAGCTGCAGCGTAACGTTAATTTTTCGAGCAACCAGGCAGTTATATCAGGAAACATCAATAGGTTATAGGCGCGCGGATAATGGCGAGGGAGGTTGAAAAGTGCCTACGCGTCACCTACCGTCGCCAGCCAGAAACTATACTTACAGAGCCAGAAAGTTCAAGCAGTGGAAAATTGCGTGGTAAATCGCCATACACATTCAGATGCAGAATGAATTTCATTGATGAAAAACATAATTACAAAGTCAGCCGCTCATTCGTTCGATCGAACTTTTAAAAGTCGAGTACAGTGTTTTCGCGATCGGGAAAGTAGAAAGTTTCTCTCCCAGCTCGCTCTCTATATACAAGGAAGGCAAAGAGACTCGCGCGTGAGCGCAGGTGAGCCAGGGAACTTTTGTATTTTTCATCAGCCTACTGTATGAATTTACACTTTGACGACCCGCAGCGCACAGACTGCGAAAACTTTAACATTCACCTTATCCTGCACTAGTCCAGAAGACGCGAACTTTTGAATTCGAGGAGACTCGCCTATAGTCCAACAATGGCCCGCAAAGCAACATACCTCGAGCAAAGCTGCTCTTCTTTTAAGGGGCACACCACTTTTGAAATTAAAATCGAAATTTCTAAATACTTATATAAATAAACCAAATTTCTTTTACTATTCTTAGACATAATTATTTTTATTTTGATGGTTTTAGACCTTATATATACCTCTATAATACCTATGTATAGTAGGGAGTCCATAATTCACTGACCGTAAGATTCCAAAGGAACGAATGGCCCAAATGAGCTCAAGCTCCAGGATATTGTTTAAAAGTACATTAGTTATGGTATGAATGAGGGGATTTGGTTTAAATTTCATAGAAAAAAAGTTACATGATAATTATGTTAAAATTAATAAAAAATTGATAAAAAAATCAGTAATATGCTTATAAAACTTTTTCTATGAGTATTTATACATTTTTAATGAAAAATTTTGATTTTAATTTTAAAGGTGGTGTGCCCCCTTAAAGGCGGAATCTCTCCCGGTCCGCGGTTCATTGTTGCGCAGCGAAAAGCCCATTACTGCGGCGCGCAGGCCCTTATACATCCGCGAGCGGACATTATTATTTCCGCGACAACACGTGTACGCCGTGCGCGTACGGAAAAAAGTTGGAGTCCAAAGTCCAGGCGGATTACATTCGTCTCCTGCGCGCACATAGTGAACTTTTATATTATCTTTTATTTTTTTTTTCCCCACTTTTTTCCTTTTTTCGCGCAAGCGGACGCGCGACGAGCACTCGCGTCGAATTTCAATCCCAATGAATATCGTTTCTTGATCCTATAATTGGAATTGAATAGGACGGCGATGTCGTGTGTGCATGTGTGTGTCCCCTATGCCATTGCTTGCCCGCCCGCCTGTCTGTTTGCTTGCTTGGCCGGTGCTTGCGTTCGCTACGTCAATTGAAGATCCGCTGCCGCCGCCGCCGCTGCTTTTATTTAAACTGCGTCGCGAGAGCTCTAGCTTCTGCGACTGGATATAAGAAGCGAACGTAAGTGCGCGCGTGGCAGAGCTTCTTTCATTCGCCGGACACGCTCCGAATATTTTTACAACTCGATATTATGCTCCTGCGCTGCTTGGTGCGCTTGATTAGTTCTAAAAACTCTGCAGCAGTCGCTATATCGAATATCTTGAATGAAGATGCTCTGCGAGCTTTTTATTTAATATCCCAATAAACACTGGCGGACTTTTGGACATCTAAAAACTTATCTTTCTTGAGAGCTCTCTAAGATTTTCTAAAAGACATTAAAAAGATGCCTTTTAGTTAGCTCAATGAAATTTGGAATATCTTATTACCCATCTTTCGGAAGACTACTTTAAGATTTTCCAGAAGTTTTCAAATTGATAGCTTTGAGATAATATAAAAGTGTCAACGAGCTTTTTAGATATCTTATAAATTACCTTTTTAAAGATTACTTTGAGAATTTCTTAAAGTTATCAACTTGACATCTTTTTCATCAGCCAAGATACGTATTGCTGCACTAAAATAGTATTCATTAAAGATCACTTTTAGAATACTTTTTGACATTTCGTTTAAGATTTCTTGTGTAGGAAAAAATTTCAGAAATATCATAGTTTTCTAAACGTTGTCTAGTTGACTTCTTTTTTCTACCATGTTTCCTATCTTAGAGACGTCAAAGTAATTCTAAAAAATGATACCTTAAAGAGCGCCTAAACAAGATGACTGTAAGTCTCACGAAAAGCTGTAAAAAAGCTGTATGCTAATATACTTAAAATTTGTATACGAAATCTCTTCTGAAAGTGTACAAAAAGTGTGCAGAAAGATATCTCCGGGTGAAAAAAGTGACTATTGTAGACTACTGCCGCCAGGTGGTGTCCAGTCTTTTTCACTCGTAAGCGGTAAGAATTTATGGTAGTTAGTATATAAGACCGTACAAGTTATAATTTATTATAAAATGCGTGTGCATGATAAGTATAGGCGTATGCGTTTAAGATTCGGCATTGCGAATGCGTAAAATTATAAAGTGCATGTAAATTAAATAAATAATCCAGTAAATAACAAGTTTTCTAAAAGCGCCCTTAAAGTTAACGTTCTCTATAGGTAAACAGATGGTTACAAGAAATTCTGAAAGGAATCGATTAAGATGGCTTATAGGTTGCGGAGTGTCCAGCCGAAAGATTATCTTTATGCAGTCGCAAAGCTCTTAAAGTGATCGTTGCGATGGCTACAAGATTACATTTATAATTTTTGGAAGAGATCTTTGCCACTGCATAAAGATACCTTTCGGCTGGACACTCCTCAACCTTTAGGTGTCTCGAAGGTTAACTTTTAGAATTTCTTTAAGTTCTCTCCTTACCTATAGAAAGTCATATAAAAGGGCACTTTAAGAAAACTTATTGTTTATTCGGATGAGGACTGTTTGCAAAGACTGTCGATACTTCTCTTATTTTTAAATCAGAACTCGATGCCAGGCTTTACGGGTATTGTGTGCAAAAATGAATCTTCAACTATTACATGAATTATCGACGCCCGAAAGCAAACTCGGCCGTGCTTTTTAACTTTGCTTTTCCTCCTTTTTAAAGAAGAGAGAGAGAGAGAGAGAGAAAGAGGGAGAAGCTCTTGCCCGCGCTCCAACTGTCAGGGGACCGAGCGATTTATCACGCGTCTATTTTTTACACATAGCCGCTATTATATTCACCCTCTCGTGGGTGTATACGTACGCGGAATTAGCGCCCCCGCGACGACACGTTCTCCGACACATTCGTCGAGTGTACGGCATGTAAACAGAGCGATCAGCTGATCGATAACCTCGGCGAATCATTGCTCGACCGCGTTAAAGAGCCCGCCCTATATACCAGCTATACATATAGATGTGTATACGCGCTACAAGGACCTGACGCGGTATTCAAAGGAAGCCCCCGGCGTACTTGCAGGGAGATAACAATCAATTATTGTGAAGGATAAGACAGCGCGATATGCGCACCTGCGCGAAACGTGATATATTAACGTGTGCTTTGACGAAATAATTGTGCGTGGGTGTATTGACGGTGAAGCGAGCAGTTTCTTTTTGTTTGCATAGGAGACTCGAGGACCTTGGTTTATGGTTATCATTTATTAGTGCGGCAGTCAGCTATAAGTTCCATTTCCGCATTGGACCGTATTTAAAACACGAATTCGATAACACGCAACGACACTCTTTGATCCGTATTCGACGTCTCCTACAATATGCGGCCAGATTTTCATCGACAAGCATGAAATGCGCACCGGGAAAACTCGAGGAGTTCCCGGCGTTGTTAGCAGCAGCTAATCATCGAGAGACACAGTTATGCACATATCAGACAAGTTTATGCACACAATGCAAGGTACCAGAAGGTGTATGCTATTTTTAGCGGTTTAACCAGTTACACGTTCTACGAAGACATAGAGTATACGGACGTATCGGAAAGTTGTCAGATCGTTCCAGGCTTATTGATGGTACAGCACACGCGTGGGCTAATCTCGAGATTCTTTATGTCGGACAAAATAAATTGTTCTGTTACATTACACGGCGAGACATTTTCTCCGCATATATATTATTAATAATTTATAGTAGTGGGTTAAAAAGTACATTCTCACCAGTTGTATATATTTAAAAACACGCGAAATCACGTCAGAGCTATAAATTCCCAGAGGGTAGATATTACACAGAGACTACCTATGCGGATTCGACGTTGGTCGTTTTAGGTTCAAAGTTCCACTTATTCCGGCCGTTGCTTTCGAACGAGAGTGCGCGTGACGTCAATGGCGATAACATTACGGGAGGGCGCCACTTTACGGTCTTAGATACGCGCGAAAATAGGCCAATCTCCTTTTATCAATGTAAAGAATATCTCATAGATTTAACGCTTATTGTAATTTCTTTATTCCGCGTTTGTGGAAGCAAACTCGTGTGTGGAAGATCGGATGAAAAGGAGGGACATTTTTCCTCAACTGCCTCTGACAAATTTTATGAAAAATCTGTGAAAGCAAGTGTGGAAAAACTTGGCAATTGTACAGAAAAAAGATAGAAATGTTAGAGAAGTAGTGCGCTTCTAAATTTTTCAATTTTATTCAAATTTTGTAGTTCCCTACTTTACCGTCTAGAGCTTTATTTTTCAATTTCTCGTTAAACATTCAGTACTATAGCTATACTGCATTAATTACACCATGTATATTTTATAAAACACACGGCACATAGGAACGTGATGTATTTTTTATCAAATTTGCTTTTATTCTATTTACAACATTTATTTTGATATTTCTTAGATAACAATTAATTTTTCCAAAACCAATAATACAACTTAACAGCTAGCATATATGTACATGAACCTCGTCAATAAATAAATAAATAACCGCATAACGTTATCTGACCAGGTCGATAAAGTAGAGTCCGTTCTAACCCAATAGCATTGCACGTTCTGATAATCAGTCGTCGACCAGTTCACTTTTCGCTCAGCGCTCCCCCCTCTAATTCCCAGTCTCCCATCTTCTACGCAACATCAAGGCCAACATCCGCACTCGAGTATAGCGTAGTATTTGGGCTTCTTTTCCCCTCCCGTCCCCCTACCCGAGGCGCGGAGTCGCTACCAGGCTGCCATACAGCTAACAGCATACAGCCATTGCCAGCAGCGACCATGATCTAGTCGCGATCGCTTCGCTCTTGCACACGCTTCGTTTTGTGGCTGTGATCGAGTGCGGGTTTCCGACGCACAGTTTGCGTTATACCTCGTACCTCGCAGAGTCGCGAATCGCAGTCCAGTCGTCGACCAGTGCGAAGAGCAGCTATACAGTCGACCGGAATCAATACAGCTTCTATCCAACGCAGGACTACGGTACTCTCTGCTGTTGGCGCCGTCTCGACAACGCCGCACTTCGGAGCAACGACTCCGCTCTTCTCAGCCATGGCCGAAAACGATCATTTTGTGAGTATTGTTCTTGTTTTATCCTACCGAAATTCTCGGAGAAGTTGAGCATGAGATTTTCTCGATGTACGCATGATTAGAGACGTGACTAGTCCGTACTTAACCTCCAAAACTTTTTATAACGCCAGCTTTGTGTGCTATTATATCTTCGCTGCTATATAGGATACGTGACTACTGATTACCAAGTAATGTCCCTGTACTGTACACACGAGTAAGCACGCTTTCGTACGCTACGTGCGGACTGCAATAATAATACGTAAATGTAGCTGAATCTGCGCTGCGATTACGAAACTCGTGGTTAAATTCGGTCGAGACCTTAATAAGTAAATGGGTCCCTCAATTTATTCAGCGTTTCGAGAAATTGAGATTGGATATCACGTTCAAACTGTTGCAGTAATTTATTCAAAATGTATCTCCTAAGTAGGCGTCGGATGCTTGTAAGTCTGATTGAATAAAAAAGTTATCCTCAAGAATGAATTTTTGCTTTGACCCGCGTCTCTTAAAGCTTACATAACGGTTCGGTATTCCATTTTCGATTTGCGCTTTGGAAGCTACAAAAACGGTTGATTCAAATACAGAGAAACGCCAATTTTCTGTCTGAATGGACATAGTTTTTGCGGGTGTCTTCAAAGTTACGGAAACTTCAGAAGTTCACTTCAGGTTAGAAAACCGAAAATTTTGGAACCGCGCATCGCGCATGTGCGCCCCCTTAGTATGCCAGCATATTTTTTTTCAGTATGTCGAATGCTCTATAAGTAATACTCCAGAAACGCTGATTGTAAAACTCGGATTTCCAAAGCACATTGTCAGCTAAACAAGTGCATTGTAATGTGTCATTTAATATAAGCACCAAGAATTAACTTTGGAAATTATAAAGACTGTGATTTTGAAATTTAACAATTCAATTGAAAATGTCTTATAGGATTGGGGCAATGAAAAGCTGCAGCGAGCTCAGAAGACCATTGAAGAAACACAGTTTGATCTTGAGGCATGGAGCCTCCTTATTCGAGAAGCACAAAACAGGCCTATCGTAGAAGTACGACCAGTTTTTGAGAAACTCGTAACTGTCTTTCCATCAGCAGGTCGATACTGGAAAATTTATATAGAACAAGAGGTAAGTCAAAAGCAGTTCAAGATTTCTTTTTCAGGTTTTCATACTGATCAACTTAAAATTAATCATGAATATTTTTTGTTGCAGATGAAAATGCGCAACTTTGAAAAAGTGGAAAAGGTATGTTTATGCAGAGTTTATTAGTTCTACATACTTGTATGAAAAATTTAGATTTAAGAAAAGAATGTATAAAATAAACATGATCAGGCCAATTTAAGGAAAATGAAAAAGTATTATTAGTATTAGAGCTGTGATATTTTACATAGAGAAACTCTATGTAGAAATGTGATGCTAGTAAAATAAGTTTGATATTTTTATAAAACATTGTCATTTATATTGTGCTTTGGATGCATTATGAGAAATCTTTTTCATTTTATTTAACTACCGTTCACCATATCCCTTTAGTGGTTAATGCGTTCAATTATAAAGTGAATACAGTAAAATACACTAAGTAACAATCCTTGATGTATGCTATATTAAAATTAAAGCATATATTATCAAAAGCAGTGTGAAATGTTACATAAACACTTTGCAAATTACGTGAAGTGAATAAAAAGCTTTATCTTCACTAAAAGGCACTTTTTCTTTAATCGATTACTATGCTGATACAATGTTTGGGAGGTAGTTTTCTTTTTAATTTAATTTGCATTCTTCAATAGACTTTTTTTAGTCAAATACATAAACACTCTTTTACTATATTAAATTTTAATAGTTAAATATAAAAGGAAGATAACCTTCTGAACATAGTAGCCTTGTATTCCTTCCTCAGTTATTTTACTTATAATTACTATTGGGAAAAGAGTTGTCTCAAACTCTCCCTTTTTACCTCGGTTATGATTGAAAAATCCATCAGCAGAAAAATCTTATTATTGGAAACAAATATTTTCCATTGAAGCAGCTATCATCCATACAAGAATTATTATTGAACCTCACCTTCAACTTATCACCATTTAGTCAAACATGATCCTTTCTAGAAATAGCATAAAATGATTTATCGTTATTTTATAAAATCTATCAATCATGTATAACATAAATATGACGGACTTCCATTTATGAAAATTTCAGTAGCATGATTGAAATACGATGATTTCATCTTATGTTGTTTCGCGGAGTCTAAGTTTTTCTCTTCTATCTCATAAGGTATCCCCACGATTACTTAAATAAATATCCAATTAGAAAAACTCTAGGAATATGGCGATTTGAAATAAAGGCAATTTTCACACTAAAATATTGGTTTAAAATTAATTTTTCATAAATATCCTCTCAAATCGATAATAATAATATATATGTCTGCCAATAAACCATTCGCAAAGATGTATTGGTCATTTTTACTTACCCAATATCTATATGAATAAATATCCATATTTATTTTATTATATGTAAATTAGTGACATTGGAAAGCAATGAATCAACTATTGATAATGAACTGCATAGTATTAAGCATGTATGTATGTGTGTATACACAAAATAATAATTATGGGAGAGAACCTAAGTATTTATGTAACTCTTACTGGAGAGTAAGTAGGAGGTCACAGAGATCTTGTTTCACAGTTGGAGATAGTTAGCTCTCTAACTATTATGTACACATGATATAATTTTTAAATTTTCTGTTCAACAGCTTTTCCAGAGGTGTCTTATGAAAATCTTAAATATTGAACTATGGAAATTATATCTTTCTTATGTCAAGGAGACAAAAGCCAGTCTTGCCACATACAAGTGAGTAATAACGCTAATTTAAAACTATGTACCTATGTTCAAAAAATGTTCAACTATAATAAAAGAATTATTTCAGAGAAAAAATGGCCCAGGCGTACGATTTTGCTTTAGATAAAATTGGAATGGATATACACTCTTACAGTATATGGAACGATTATGTAGTATTTTTAAAAAGTGTCGAAGCTGTTGGCTCATATGCTGAAAACCAAAGAATAAGCGCTGTACGCAAGGTAAGCTATAACAATTTTAAAATAATATTATTCCCAAAATTTTTACCAATTTTATTTAAAAAATCTTTAAAATATTGTTATATAGCGCATAACCGTGTTTAAAGACTTGGAATTTTATTATTAAATAATTTGTTTTTACATTTGAATTTTCTGCAGGTTTATCAACGTGGAGTCGTAAACCCTATGATCAACATGGAACAATTGTGGAAAGATTACATGGCTTTCGAACAAAACATTAATCCTATTATTGCAGAGAAAATGGCTATAGAAAGATCGAGAGACTACATGAATGCCAGAAGAGTAGCCAAAGAACTGGAAGCAGTAACAAGAGGACTGAACAGAAGTGCGCCGAGTGTACCTCCAACTGGTCATCCGGAAGAAATTAAACAAGTAATTGATCATTTTGCTTTATTTATCCCATTTTACCAATGTCTAATAAAAAATATTTATAATTCTGCGGTTCTTATTTTATGCCACGTCATAGTTTTATTTAATTTTTGTAAAATAAAAAATAAACCATTCTCAATGCAATATTTCAAACCATTACTGTTTCAATGTGGTCTTGTTTTCATCAATTCGGGACATGTTGCAGAAGAAAATGCATTTACGTGTTAAAAAAGAATCGAAATAAAATTCTAAACTTGTCATTATCCAAGGCATTGAAGGAAGAATTTCCTAATCCTTGTTACCTGCGCTTTGCATGACCCACCTCAGATACTCATATTTTCATTACATTTTCAATCGATTATTTTTATTTTATAACTGATTCTATTAGGTATACAAATGATATTTATAAATTTATAAATATATAAATAAATTTATAAAACGATTTTATAAAAATTAAAATTTTACGCAATTTTATCATATCCACATTTTTAAAAACGAATATACGTTCATAGGAAAAAACCATCACCCATTTCCTTTGATTATTCCAAAAAAATTCACGCCTTGCCATACGGATACATGATGAGAACTGATATTCGATTCGATCTAACCCTTAAATGCTCACTCGAATAGGGAGAGTCGAAGCAGCAGCGTTTTCCTCTTTTATTTAAGTTGTATGTTGAATAATTTCTAGGTCGAACTGTGGAAAAAATATATTGCTTGGGAGCGTAGCAATCCTTTGAGAACCGAAGACACGTCGCTGGTCGCTCGTAGAGTCATGTTTGCGATTGAGCAGTGCCTGCTGTGCCTAGGCCACCACCCGGCTGTCTGGCATCAGGCCGCTCATTTTCTCGAACTTAGCTCTAAGATTCTCACAGAGAAAGGTGATGTTAATGCGGCGAAAAATTTGAGCGACGAGGCTGCCACAATGTTCGAACGGGCTACCAATACTCTTTTGTCGAAAAATATGTTGTTGTATTTTGCGCACGCCGATTTTGAGGAGGGCCGAGTTAAGTACGAAAGAGTGCACCAAATTTACCAGAAGTTCGTTGACATAACGGACATTGACCCGACACTGGTAAGTATTAACCATTTGGTTTTTATTATTATTAATCAACAGTCAAACTAAATCAAACAATAGTAAAGCAACGCTGATATAAAAGTCTACATCTTTCGCGTGTTTTTTTTTTACAACATTGTTATATTACACAAATAGATTTCACTACGCATAAAACGTATGATCCGAGTTACTTGTGATTAAAATTTATAACTCGTAAAATTATAGATTAGAACCATCAATCACGCGTATTGAATTGATAATTTAAAAGATCTTTTACTCATATTTACTTTTAATTGTAGGCATATGTACAATACATGAAATTTGCTAGAAGGGCCGAAGGAATCAAGTCAGCCAGAACTGTGTTCAAGAAAGCTAGGGAAGATCAAAGATGCAGACATCACGTATACGTTGCAGCAGCTCTTATGGAATACTATTGTACAAAGGATAAAAATATAGCTTTCCGGATATTTGAGCTTGGGCTGAAGAAATTCGCCGATAATCCAGACTACATACTATGCTACATAGATTACTTGTCACATTTGAACGGTAAGAAAAACGACAGTATATTTGTTTAAGCCGTACTTCAACCATGATTTGACTTTAATAATGTAATTGTCTTTTTTTATTTTAGAGGACAATAACACAAGGGTATTATTTGAACGCGTGTTATCATCAGGCAGTTTAGAACCCGAAAAATCTGTGTATGTATTTCAAGTACTTCCATTTTAAACATATAATAAATAAAAATTCTGTTTAGGAAAATTTAACTAATTTTTCTGAATTATTTACAGCGATATATGGAACCGATTTCTAGAATTCGAATCAAACATTGGAGATTTAGCAAGTATAGTCAAAGTAGAGAAACGACGAAGTGCAGTTTTAGAAAAGGTTGGTATATCAAATCATCAAATATTAAAAACACGCTACGCCTGGTTTTCATTATTAATCGGATAATAAAACTGATTCTAATTTTTTCATACGTCTTTACAGATTAAAGAATTTGAAGGTAAAGAAACAGCGCAACTTGTAGATCGATACAAATTCTTAGATTTATATCCTTGCACGCCGATGGAATTGAGATCAATTGGATACATGGAAGTGTCTAGTGTGAATAGAAATACAAATGGTCCACTACCTCGTGTAGCCGATACAGAAGAAGTTATTGCAGCATTACCAAGGCCTGATTTATCGCAAATGATTCCGTTTAAACCAAAAGTCAACCCATTGCCAGGAGAGCATCCTGTCCCAGGTAATTTATCTACATATTTTAATTTTTTTGATTCATATAGTCGTCAAACAAATGAAAATGTGGAAATTAACGCAAATCGTATGCCTTTAGGTGGATCATTCCCACTGCCTCCAGCTGCAGCTCAATTATGCACGATGTTGCCACCACCTGGATGTTTCAGAGGTCCCTTTGTGTCAGTTGAATTGTTAATGGATGTCTTTAGCCGAATTCAGTTGCCTGATCACGGTATGTATTTCCTTCATGAAGAATCACTCATTTTCTTCACTAATTTTGGTAGATTGATGAACTATGGTTTGTTGATTTTTACTTCGGTATTATCGGCTAATGGATTAAATGCATTAAATTTTGTCTTTTTTTATTTTTCAGCACCTTTGCCAATAGCGGATAATGGTTGCGACACGAAATTGTTTGACTTAGCTAAATCCGTTCATTGGATTGTTGATGAAACAGCCGATGGTAAAAGCATTGTCAATAATCGTAAGAGGACTAGATTAGGTGGAGATGACAGCGAAGAAGAAGACTTACCACCACCACCCGCTAATGATATCTATAGGCAAAGGCAACAAAAGCGTGTAAAATAAAATTATGTTCGAGAAAAAAAAACTATTATGAACACTGCGATTGTGTAAAAGTGTTAAGTCATTTTGAAATATAAATTTTTTAATTTGTAAATTCGGTATTTTATGAATTTGTGACAAAATAAGTACGGGAATTAGTTGAAATGATATCGAAATATTCAATCGATTTTTTTTATAATCTCACTTTAAAAGAAATCGGATGATCAACCTTTCAATTAATTACTATGAGTGTGGTAAAGTATATTTGAAAGTGACTCAATACTCGAATAGAAAACGTTGAAAATTATCAATTATGAGAATCTATCCTCTTAAGTTTAAGTTTAGTCCATTTTTTGTCGTTTCTAAATCAAGTCAATCGATTGAACGCATTTGTTTCTTTGAAACTTGATTGACCGTATATGCTTACTTATTGAGTACCATGTACTCTGTATGATTTATAAAACCTCATAAAATTACAATAAACGTGTACATATATATTCGTATGAATTTTCCAATGAATTAATAAAGAATAAAAGATTAAAAGTGATTTTAGTGACAAATTATATTGACAATGGATAAATACAAATGAATTTATCAATGAGATATCTAAAATATCACGTTAATGAAGCTTTTCAACATTCCTTTGGATTATAAAGGACCCTTATTTGAAGAAATAAAATGGCAACAAATAAATTTTGGAAAAAATCTATAAAAAATAATGTAATTTTTACTTTTATACTTATCCTAAAGTTACTTATATTTATAAATTAACAGTGCTAATTCTCATCATTACTTTTCGATATTTGTAATGTCTTAAATAAGTAGAGTGAATATTTACTAAGTAAGCCGTATTTGATTTGAATTTATGTATAAATAATGAACTATATTTTTTCAATTTGTATTCATTCAAAAAGAACCAAAAAGTAAAAAATGCATCCTCGCCATCTATTTTTGCTTTTACAAGCCGCTTGACAAAATAAACAAACTGGTGGACTTTAATGAATTTGGCCAGCATTGCTTAGGTAATATTTAAAATTTTGGAATAAAGTTATGTTATAAGTGCCATGTTACTTTTAAATAATCGATGTTCTTTATGAATTAAAAATATGTAGTAGTTGCTATATATTAGCTACGTGTATGAGTTATAATTATTAATTTTTTGATTGTCGCGTGCGATACACGAATGTTTTCTATGATGATATTTCCACAAATCATGTCATAAAGGAATATTTATCCTAACCATTGAGTCCAGTTTATTTAGGGCTTCTTGCTTTTTATTTTTCGGGACAAAATGCTGGAAATAAGTTCGAAACCACCACAAGCTCTTCATGTTTTACGTTTTTCTAACATGATCACCGATGATCACATTTTTTTCGTTCAAAACTTTAAATTGTTAGTTCTTTCATATTTAATACAGATTATCGCAAAACACGTCTCGCTGAAAATTTTGCGCTGATTTATGGTTTTATAAGAATATTTATATATTATTTTGTTAAAAATATCAATATACAGTGTAGCATGAGTGCGTGGAAAAATGTTAACTGCTAGTGAACAACAAAACTCATGTAATCATTATAATGTCAAATATAAAAGAGTGAAATCTAAAATGAATGCATTTTTATCAGTACCGAAATCTATATTAGTAATGTGTATACGTAAAATAAAGAGTTGTAAGTTAATTAGTTCAACAAGCACAATAGCCCCAAGTGCCAGAAACATGTTAATTTTTATGTCCGGATTATTTACATGTTGAAGCTACTACTTCATAAAACTTGTGTGCAACGAAAATCCATCCATCACATTATTTACTATAGTTTTTAGAATTGGTTTCTCTGCTTTACAAAATACTGGCTTTTTCTTTATTACTCTAACGAATCCTTGAAGTCAGCTAATGTAGCTACCGCACAGAAGTGGGAAAAAGATCTTTCACGCACACACACACACACGCGCGCGCGCAAGCACACACACACACATACACACACACACACACATATATATATATATATATATATATATATATATATATATATATATATATATATATATATATATATATATATATATATATATATATATAACTATATATAACTATTTTTCCTATTACTCAACATTCTTGAAATTTTTTGACTAAATTTTATGATCTACAGACGAAAACGAGAACGCAAGAAGTTTTTGATTCCTAAAAGAGGGCATAACATTTGAAATAAATGTGGAAGACCAACCGCTAAACGCGCATCAATGAACGTTCATCCCGACCAAGTTTTTATGAGGTCATAAAAGCGTAGGCTGAGAATATTCGTCTTAATGCCGTGTTCTCATTAATCATGCACTCGGTAAAGTCGGAGAAAAAAGCGAGCGGTGTGAAAAAGATAATGTCTGACCTTTTCCCAAGATTCTCTCTACTTTTACGGATATCAACAAACATGAAAAACTTCTCAAGCGATTATCTTTTAAGTGTCTTCGAGTCTGCATACTTTGGAGATAATTTTTGCAGCCTAGAATTGCATTCTCTCAAAGTGCAACGTTACATTTTCTTTTTTCTTTAAATTTTTAAAATATATTCGTGAGGTTTTAATAAGAATTAAGACTCACATAGTAATGTTTTAAAACCGCTTATTGTTTTCAAGTGCGACAAAATCGACTTTAATTTCAAACTGTTAAATTCATCTAAAATATATTATTTTGTTTACCACCAAGTCGGTGGCGCTACCTTGTGGAAAAAATCTTACTCGTCCTAAGCGCTGAATCCCACCCCTAGTGTCTATACCGGTATGTCATATATGTATAGATTCCGTATAGAGCCATCAGAAACTCACTAAAAAGAAAGAAAAGTACTAAAAAAATGTTTTAAACGGACTTTGGTAGTGTTCATATCTCGATATTAAAAAATTATGATCTTGAACAAAATGAATTTAATTAAAAATATCACGGCTTGTGATATTATCTCCAATATTACAAAAGTCATCAGTCGATAAAAATCATACAATTTTACTGAATGATCGAAATGACGACTCAATTAGTAAACGCTAAAAAAATTAAATATTTATGATAAAAAAATTCGAACAAATCCTGTTTTATAACTGTCAGTGTATACAACATACCTACGTTATGATGAATCTGTTTACATTGCGCACGAGAACAATATATTTCGTACAAAATTAGAGACAAACCGTGCGTAGAGAACAAAATAAACTTTTATCAGTGACTTAGAACGCGAGTAAACGAAAAATGTGGAAAAATCCGAAGAGATTTTATTGAGCAAAAGATCTTTTTTATAACCCCAGCAGACTAATACAATTTTTTAGCGAATTTCTCCGCTATCTAAAGAAAATATCTTTGCTTGAACTGTACCTCACAATTAAATTTACATTTGATCTTATAGGACATGTAGCACTGTCTACTCTACCATAGCAAAACATAAGACAGCAGAATAAAATTAGAATACGAAATTAATGTGCGAACTGCCTGGTGAACCATATAAAGTCAAGGTTGCGAAACGAAAGGCTAAATTTATAAAGCACTGCCTACAACCTATGCTAATTTTCTCAACCTTGACTCGAGCAGGTCGAACTGAATTCTCTTTCAGGACATGTATTATAGACTCCTCGTTTTAGATCTCTCATCAACGGACACGTCAATAAAGCCCGAAACTTTCTACAACAGTTTTAATAAAGCCGATACACGTCACATCTGGTAATTGGCGGGGAATTCCCAGGTAAACAAAATTCGCTGTAATTGAACATTTCTCGAACATACCATTCAATTTAAATACCAGAACGCGTTTCACATAAAACACCAACTTACTGTATAGGCCCAAGCAATGCCGGCCAAAATTCGTCGTCGCCTTCATAAAAACCACAACTGTACAACTCCCCGGCAAATGTTTATTCCCGCGAGTCCAAATGAAGCAGCCAATCTCAATGACCTAATCGAACCTCGGCGAAAAAAGGAAAATGCCGACTTATCTTTTTATCGTTCTTCTCGGATCTTTTTCGAGAAAAAGCTATCCCGCAGAAAGAAAGCAAGACGGAAACCGCGTGCGCGCGCCCGCTTATTGCAATATATACCTATATACATGCGCGCGTATAGCGGAGCTCGCGGACGTAGTATATACTGTACAGTATCTGCCGCGCGTAGTACGGGGAGAGGGGAGCGAAGGCGTGTTCGGGCGAGTTCGTAGCTCGGGCCGAGCGCGCACGAATCGCGGCGAAGGGAAAGCGCGCGCCGGCAGACGGTCTTCGCGCGCCGAGCTATCCGGTCGTTCGCTTTGGGCACGAGAGCATCCGTGCATTATTCTCTGCCTGTATCCGTTCGTATATCTCTCTATACTTGCATATATAAAACTCACCTGTACACACCTTTCGTGCTCACATACACAGCGTACGTGCAGTACTAGCTTTTCTACGGCATCATTATCTCTTGCTATCGCCCGGACGGGACACTCTTTTCCAGATACTTGCCGCAGTGTGTTATCTCTCCAGCGTGCGCGATTTCGTATTGTATTAATTGGTGACACAAGTTCTTGTTCGACGTTCTCTCGCTGAAAACACACGCGTCCAGGCTTTGTGAAGGTTTTTCCTACACTCGCTGCTGCTGCTGCTGGCTTCACCGCTAGCGCATTGGAATTTTAGTGTCAGTGCTAAACTGTTCTGTTCTTGCGTTCGTCCTCGACGAACTCGCTGATACCACATAGTGACCAGGACACCGACGAGGAGGACTAATTCCACCACAATGATGACTCAACGGCCCACCAAGATGATCAACGGACTCCTGATGCTGGCGCTGCTCGGCTGCACATCGATTCAAGGTTGGTGTGCTTTTTACTTTTCCCCCGTGTGTATGTGTGTGTCCGCGCGAACCGGCCGGCTTTTTAGGTTAGCGAGTTTCCAAAGCGCCGATTTTACGAGCGTCGCGAAACAAAGAGGCGTGAAAGTCGCGATTCCGAGAATCTTGGTGTACCGAATTTTTCGAAAAAGCCAGAGACGTGTGCAAGCGTGAAATAGTCGAGCGATTTCGTTCTCGTCGGCGAGAGCGATGCAGCGCATTCCACGGGTCCCTCTCGGGAGTAAATACACTGCGCGTATGCAGCAGCGGCCCGCAGTTAGAAAAAAAGGGGCAGCATGAAAACTGTATAGCTCGCGGCGGAAAGTCCGCGCCTAAGTGCAGCCGGGTAAAGTGACGCGGGGCCGATTCGACTTGCGCTGCGTTGCTCTCTCGCTCGGAATCGGCGAAAAAGATAAAGTCGACGCCGCGCGGCCCCGACTACGCTTGCAGCGGTCAAACTCGCTGCCTATGTTTAGATTCGGCGGCGCGACGGTTTGCGCGTGTTGGTAAACAAATCGACGCGCGGCTTCCCTTTTTTGTTCGTTTCCGCGAAAGTGGAAACTAGTCGCGGCGAATTTGGATGAATGAAATGCTTTTGGCTTTTATGTGCGCCGACGTATGACTATACGATGATGGGCTGAGGAATTCGGCTCAACGTCGATGAAACGTTATAGGTTATATTTAATCAGTCATTGGCTGTTTGCTCAGCGAGCGAAACAAGCTCGTAAGTACTCGGCGCGTTTTACCGAGAAGTGATGATGTAAAGCTCTTCGCTAAACAATCTACGAAATGCAGAGAGCCGTAAAATAATCGCACAACGCGGAATGCTGCTGCCTCTCTCTCTCTCTCTCTCTCTCTCTCTCTCTCTCTCTCTCTCTCTCTCTCTCTCTCTCTCTCTCTTGCTCGCACACCCGCGAAGCACTCAAAATTTCTCGCGTAGCATCGTGCGCATATAAAACTGCTGCGCCTCTCTCGGTCTTCGGTCTCGCGTTTATTCGGGCATCGGCTCTGCCTCCGCAGACAATAAAACACGCCAGAAAAACATAAAATTCCTCTTGCTTTCTCTCTCTCTCTTCCGACTTATCTGACTAAAAGCGTGCGAGGGGCTATCTCGCTGGCGCGTACGTACCTGCACACCTTACACCGCAGAGTACAGAGAGAGAAAAGAGCAACGCAAGCATAGTGGGGATAATGAGCCGTTACAATTTCTTGGGGCTTCCTTCGCGCGCGCGCTGCGTGTTTTACTCTCGGCAGGTTGGTATCGCCGCGCCGTATAGAAGAGAGAAGAGAAGGTGCAGGTGCACCGGTCGCTCGCTCGCTCGCCGCGCAGGATAGATGCCGATGCCGATATATGTGTGTGTGTGTGTGTGTGTGTGTGTGTGTGTGTTGTATCGTACGGCGTGCCTTTGCTGCAGGACGCTGTTGCTTCGGTGATCGATGACTTTTTGGTGTGTGCCGCTGCTACAGCGTGCACAGTTCGATTAAGTTTTTACCAGAGTTATGAGAGCTGGGCGGGGCGACGCTAGTTTTTCGATTTTTGGAGATCGGTCGCCGATACTTTGTCTTTTTTAATAACCAGCTGCTGCTGCTGCTGTCCCTTTGCTCTTTTATACCCACGTGTGCTGCTGGGACGCGAGCTCGTGTGGATTAATTATTTCGCGTGGGAAGTGGTACTCGGGGAGTTTTTTTCCTTTTATTCCGGGAGAATTTTATTGCTGATTTGATTCGCGCGTATATACGGAGAGTTAAGATCGATTTGTGCTGACTGTCCAATAAGTGAAAGAATATCGCCGAAGATAAGGCGACTGCGGGATCCGTATATTACTTTTCCTCCGGGCTTTTTCCGAGTACTCGTAAAGGATCGATGTAGGAAAAAGGGACGTATAACAACCTTGAACCCTCGCTCCGACTTTACTTTCTCGATGTGTATACTTATACACTCGCGCCGGCGCGTTTTTAACGCGAAATTATATGGCTCTCTGCGAGAAGAATCGACCAGCGCCGCTTTAATTTGTTGTAGCTCCGATGAGTGTGGACGAAAAAAGGCAGAAAAAGACATCTCGTTTTCTGCGCTCGATCATTACTCACGGCACTTTAGCGCGATCGCAATCGGACTTCGCGTGTAATATACGTATACTATATACGTATGTGCCGAGCGATTAATGCTGCAATTAATAATGTGCTCGGCGAAAAAAAACCGACGCTGAATAGGACGCGGCGTACAAGGTCGAACGCAGCGGCGTCGGAGGAACTCGATGGGATTCTAATAACGCCGAGAGAGCGCGAGCTAGCGTGTGTGTGTGGTATATAGGGCGTGATGCTATAAGCCAAGCGCATGAATAGGCTTGAGTAATCAGGCGAGCGAGGTGGAATTTCTTTCTAATTTTTTCATTTGCGTTGGGATTACTCGGACTATAAATAATTCAATCCGAGGGACACTTGTGTCTGTGTGTGCGTGTGTCTGCGTAGAGGCAGAATATATTCAGCATGTTCTTATGCTCTCCTGTCATCGCTGGAGTATTTTCATTCGTAGCTTTTTATCCGCGCGAGTAGCACTTGATTCTTTTTCATCTTCAGACTGAAAAAATTACTGCTTTTACGTAAGCTTCTCTATGTGTGCGTGTGGCTATAAAAACAATCGCTGCAGTTAACGCTTCGGGGCGTCTTTCTCGCGACTCTTGATTGCGAAGCTAGAACATTATTATTAGAGCCAAAGTAGATTGTAGTCCTAGACGAAAAAGAAAAAGCGCACACCGTACAGACAAAAATAAAACTGGCACGGATTATCGCAGCTTGAAGAGCGAAAAAAAGGAGGAATGGAATGACTAGTCGCCAGAGGAGAAAGTAGCACTCGGTTTCGTCTTTCCCTCGCGCGCAGCTCAATCATCTCCATGCAACAGCAGCGCTTTAACGCATTTTCCTGTGGCCGCTTCGAATCGTCGCAAACTACTTCGTACTAATCTGAAGTTATTGTCGGCGTAATTGTACTCTTCCTCTCTTTCTCTCCGCTCCCATCGTTTTCTCTCTGTCTCTCCCGCAGCTACGATCGCCGTGTTGTCCGCTTCGCCATAAAGTGTTTTCCACAAGTGGATTTATGGGGCCAGGAAGAATGGAAAACTCTTACTTTATTCGCGGGTATTCTTTGAGTAATGAGGAGGAGGGGAGGTGGCGGTGATACCGCGCAATGTTTATAAATATACGCGTATACCCAGAAGCGGAGAGGCCCGAATGGTGCAGGGCTGAAACGAGCGGTGGAATTATGTACATACCTTTATGTCGGCCGTGAATGAGGGGGAGAAAGATGTTTTGCAAACTTGCCAGTCAAAGCGAGAAAACAACCGAGAGAGCTGCAACGTGTCTTTGATATAATTGTATTTCGAAACAATGTAGCCTGGAAAGTTATTGCGCTGTGTTGTGTAGAAAACCTGTTCTGTTCTCCGCTGAACGGCGACACACGGTGCACACACTGATTCGAAAAGAATTCGCGACTATTTTTAGATAATTATTACACTCGATTTTCGAGTCGGTCTTGCTTTTTGTACTCTCTCGTTCAATGAACTTATTTGTCGATCTCTCCCGTTTGTTTGGGCCGCCTCTTCAGTTCTCTCTCTCTCTCTCTCTCTCTCTCTCTCTCTCTCTCTCAGATACTCGCAATGAAAACAAAAAAGAATCGTTACAAGAGGCGACGGCGACTTCTTCGGCGGGAATAAGACGATCCTTTCAGGGCATTTATTCAAGAGTTGCTCTCCGTCCTTTTGTTATAACTCAACGCGCGGGCCGCGGAGAAAAGAAGCAGCAACGTCTTGAAAGATTGAATACTTCTGGTCAGTAACGTTAGACGCCGGGGAGGGAGTTTTTTCGAGTCTTAATTAACGACCCGTCCATTGTTGTCGCAAGAGAGCTGGACTCTCTCGCAGTTGAGCGCGGGATTTTCCGCAGCTTTCCTAGAAATTGATATTTCGCTTTACTCTCGCATTGATTCTTTCTCTTTTTTCTCTTTCCTCCCTCCCACGGCACTCTGTTGCAATTATCTCGGCCTTCGTTTCTCCCCTCGGAGGAATTGTTATCATTTTTCATATTTTCCAAGGGTAGACGATTGAGAGCTACTGTTTGCGTTGGCTGCTTAACCGAACTGACGTGGATATTATTATTATTTTTTTTAATCTCAACGTTGCACTCGCTGGCGTAATACTGTTTTAAATCTAGGGGCAATTTTTCATAAGCTCTGGTGAACTTGAAAAATATACAAGTATTACGTAGGCCAGTTCGCGGGCCGCCTGAATAATGCATGAGATGCTATTTGGAGTCGCTCATAAATATCCTTGGATTATAAATGCTTTGTTAGACTTTTACGAGATTTTGAATTGAATCCAACGGTTATGGGAGTCATCGGGGAGGGTATTACCAGCGACGCTGAGGGCCGTAAGCTGTGAAAAATTGTCACGATAATCTTTTCGAAGACGCACGCGAGCGTGTAAGTGTTTGGTAAATATCGCGCATCGGTGTGGCGGTGATAAATTTTCAATTACATACTTATGCGGGAATAAAAAATGCAGGAGATTTGAAGTTCAACTATATACCTGTACGTAAATCGTTTATCCGATACGCGGCCAATCAGGGCACAATCGATCCGCTTGATGCTTAACTGCACTGCCACATTGTTGACTTTATCCGAAAGTCGTAAAACCGAGCGGTCTGGCGCATAAATATTACAACGCGCTATTGATAGACCATCTCTCAAATCATTAACGCACTTTCGTTCAGTGCGCCCACCGCAGGATAAGTGAATCGAATCGACGCGATATGAGCCGCTTTTAATTGAAATTTAATCGTATACTATAGAATAATTTTCAACGCTGCGGCGTGTTCTTCCTAAAAAGGACACGAAACTCCTGCCAGCGCAGGCTTCTTCGTGCGCTCGTGCGCGCGATCGAGACAATACAGTGTATTCCTGTCCAGCGACGTTCATTTTTCAGGGAGAGAGAGAGACAGCCACACGTGTGTGCGTGTACATCACTCCCCGAAATATCCGTTGGCGTATACCTGTGTGTATACGGTCTCTCGTACAACGTCTTTTTCCGTGAGCGGGAGGGAGTGAGTATAGAAAACCAAATATTAAACCGGTCGAACCGGTTATTTCGTTAGCGTCATATCAAGTGCAGGATCGGTTCGATCGCCGCCGCCGCCGCTGCCGAGAGAAAGGAGTAGGTGTGTGTCGCCGTCGTTTCTTCTTTCTCTCCAAGGCGAAAGAGCTCTCTCGCTGCACAAAGCCTTCTGCAGACCGATCCCCCTACGCACGTACACGTCCACGTGGACACGTTTGTACAGAGAGCCCACGTACTACAGCCTGACCGGTTCCGTGCGCGCGAGCTTTTCTTCTCTTCTTCGCTTCTTCGAGTTTAAAATAGCCCCCTTTTCACGCCGTCTATAATAGTAATCGAGTAAAAGTAACAAGGGCGTCAATCAGTGTGCATCGGCCATATTTGTATAAATATGTCAGCGGCAGTGGTAGCATGCGGGCTCGGGTTAGACACACCGTTGACATCAGTATTCATCTGATTAATCGCTGCGACGCTGCTCTGACCGGCGATTAACGCGCATTAAATAAAATATAACCACAGCCAACCGGTTATTCTCTCCTATTAACTCGCCATTCGGCGAGCACAACGTGCACGCGAGCCTCTAAACAAAAAGTAATCGCGAAGCCCGACATGGGCTCTCCGCGCAGAAAAATTTCAATTTCGGCAACGGCAGAACTCGTGTAATGGCTCTCCATATTTTTGTACAAAAAAGACATATTTCGAGCCGGACGTAGAGAGCACGATAGCAGGCACTTGACACGGAACCATCTGTACTCGTCCTCGCCAGCACAGTTTCGGCGTACGCTGTGTGTGTACAGAGAGAGAGAGAGAGAGAGAGAGAGAGAGAGAACGAGTCGTCGCTGCTGCTAATGTCGGCCGTGGGCACTGACCGTCACTCGGGTCATGGAACCGAAACGTTCGCCTCCGAGAGAAAGGAACTGCTGCTGCTGCTGCTGCCGGACACGACTGTAGCGTGCACGGACTATATATAGTGCCTCTCGACCGTTGTGTACGGCGGCGTCGGGGGGTCATCGACCGTGAATTTCGTATTATACCTGTTGGATATCGCACTCGCTTTTCTATGTAACTCAATTAGGCAACGCGAGTACTGTGTGTGGGTAGACCAGTGCATCGAGCGGCGAGACAGAAAGCGAACGCGATTTTATAATGCGCCTGTGTGTGCAGTGTGCAGGACATCGCGAGCGAGATAACCGTCGCTTTTTTTCCTTCGAATAACACTTCCACTCTCTCGTGAAGCTCCAATTTTCGCGCCGCTGCTTCCGGTGAATCGTTGCCGGCTGCTGCTTTATTCCCGGCTTATATCGTATACAAAACCGGATATCATTCTCTGCGCGAGCAATTTACTCGTGCGGCTTGTCAAAATTGATCCATTATTTTTAATCCGTTGTCGCGCAACGCAACGAAACGGCGAGATTTTTCCCGTCACGCATAAGTATACGCCCGGGCCTTATTACCGAGATTTGCGAAAGAGCCTGTACAAGGCGAGTGGATATTTTTCAGCGAGATTTTGATGCAATTATTAAAATGAGTTTACCCCGCCGCTCTCTTTCTCTGCACTTTAGCGAAAGTGGAGAAAATGTTTCAAATTCTAACGAACTCGCGAGAGGGAGAAAAAAAGTACACAGCCGTAGTCAACAATTACTCCCAAGTTAATTACCTAAGTACAACATTTTTCAATAAGGCTAATGAGTTATAATATACACTCGTTGAGAAAAGCCGCTGCAGCCGCCGCTAGTCTCTAGCTTCATTTTTTTCCCCGCAGCGGCGTTCGCGCGCAGCACAGACTTAGTTGCGCAAACAGCTAATAAGAGTAGTGCACTCGCATTCCGGTTAACAGTTGAAATTTCAAGCGGTACCGCGGCAGTCACGTCAAGTTTGCTCAAACTTTGCGTTCTTACGCCGCAGAGCGCCGCCGCCGCCGCATATACAACTACTCCGCTCTCTCGCTTATGTACTGCTCTCCCGCGGAGAGCAAACAAACTCAAGTATTCAGTGCAATTGCGCTCATGCTTCCTCTCTTTCCGAGGGTGAAACGCAACTCTAACCGAGACCGATGCTGCTGCTGGCGTGTGTATTGCGCCGAGGAGGTGAAGCTGCCCCTTTATGCTATCGATGAATGCGCGATCTCGCGAGAGGAGAAAAGAGAGGCCGTATGCGCACACATGTGTGCCAAGCGGTAAAACGATAGAGACGCACGTGAGAAAATCTATTGACGTGCGGTGCGGCTATATTTGCGTTATACTGCCCGGGCTGTCGGAACTGGCACGAGTGTATACTTTTTCAGCTGATGGCTGCAGCCGAAGGTCTAGTTACCTGCTAAACTCACTGCCGGGGGGTTGTTTCTCTTCTCAAACCAACTGCAGCTAAAAATCCTAATCTCGCCGAGACGCGTATACGCAAATGGGAGCGGACAATCCGTGCTCGAGCTTTATTAATTAGAAATTTATAAGGAGAGCGCCGTTATCCAGCGCGCGGCGTGTTTATAGCTCCTCGGCGGGTACCGTTAGCGCAGAGCCATAAGCATGAATGTACAATTATTGCCCTCGGAAAAGAAGTCGCACAATAGAATAATCCGAGCTCGTTATAATAACGAGCCGATATTCGCGAAAAAGCCTGTACGAATGCGAGCACGTTAATTAAAAGCATCGCTCTGTCTACGTATAGCAGAATCTCAAATTTTTCAGCCCGGTTTATTAACAGAGCGCGCGCGGCAAACAATAAAATATGCATCTGGAGCTGTTTTTCAATTATAGGACGGAGAGTGAAAGAGAGGAGAGCGTGTGCTTACCTTTTTATTATCTCGAGGCAATAAATATCGCAGCTAGCTGTTAGGCTTTATGAATTATTGAAGAGTCGTTCCGCATAGAGCCGGCTGAAATACACGCAAAACTGCATCGGCGCGCGGCCCCCGACGACGCGCTTTATTTTCAGGAATGGGGATCTTAAAAACCGTCGGAACGATGCATCAATCATTATACTGCGCCGCTCGCGAATTGATATGCTGCATTTATCAATGTGCATATCGCGCTAGCTCGATTCCTTCTGCGACCCGTGGAGTGTTTCTCGACGCTCCGCGTATGTTTTCATTGTGATCCCAGAGATCAGAATTCACGGCGTCGAGCGTCCGTTCTCAAAAAAGCATCGACAGCGTCGCCACGCGATCAATACTGAATTTGCCGCACTTTCTCGCAACTCTCGAGCAGAAAAAAATAACGCAGGCGTGTCTCCCGCAATAATTTGCTCGAGTAGATTTCGCCGTCGCGGAAAGATGTAATTTACGTCATGCGACACACACACGACCCAATTACACCAAGAGAGAGACATTCCTCTCTCGATGCATGTGTATGCGCGAAAGGCGCCTATACGTTGATGGGTATATATAGTGAGAGCGTATAACGTTAGGTGCGCGAAGCTCAAGAGAGAGCTGCGCGATTGGATTGGTGTCATGCGAATGTCAGAGACAATCGATCCCCTCGATGGACTTATCGGCTCGTGTGAAATTACAAACGATCGGCGGCCCCACACACACGTGCTAATACCTCGACGATTAGGTCCGAAAATTACTTCCTCGTGGCGTAAATCAAGCCTCCTCTCTGCCGATGCTCTTTTATTTATGTGCCTGATGACGAGGGGCAAGCTTATAACGACGTTATATGAAGCGATGATTCATCATCGAATTGTCGTGCCGATTCTTGCTGGTCTGTAAAAAAAATTGCGATTCCGTTTAATTGGGATATTTGCAGAAGTGTTGGCTTCTCTCCTTCTTTTTCTTCTTCTCCACGACTGATAATATCCGTGTCACCGATATAATCGTTCGGAATGCCAAGCAATTGGCAGTACCGTTTCAGCGCGGGCTGCTGCATCGCAAGAAGAATCTTTCCACGCAAAGAATGAGTCGTTCGCGCAACGGTACTTTCGGGGAAAAAATGTACCTCTTCCTTCCAATTCAAATTCAAGTTCGATCGTTTCGGAGCACAACGATGTGCATATGCGTATACAGCGTCAATGAGCACAATAATAACGATGAAAACGTCAGGAATCCAGCCGTGAAGGTCAGAACAATCACCGCATACACGTACGAAGCTCGCGCGGGCGACAGTCGTCAGCTGGCCGGTTAAGTCGTCAATGAGAAAAGCGAGCGCTGGATACGTCCATGGCAGCAGCAGTATAACGGTGGGAGTAAGGTGGAATCATTCACTGGAAAAAATGGAAATGAGTCAGGCGTAGACTCGCCGCGCTTATAAAAAGAGAAGGATAGCGTGTGAAGAAAGTTCGCCGCCGACGCTAGGCGTCGCCTCTCTCGCGCGCGAGCGAGCGAGCGAGAAGGTGAAACGACCTGAATACATGAAAAGTTACGTGGCAGGTGTGTCTCGGGCGTATATAACACGCTAAGCCGACGCCGCCGCAGGTTCCTGCGTAAACAGGTTCTCTTCTTTGTTGACTGACTCTCCTATCCTATTCTCTCCTTGCCTCCGCCTTTTTTCTCGCTTCTCTTGCCCCCGCTCGAATATTCGGCGCTTCTCAAATTACGTCCCGTGCGCCGCGCATCCACGCCTTCGAGGCCGGAAAAAATGCGCCTCCCCTCGCGCGCGGGATAGTTGCGGCGCGCGCGTCCATTAAGTGGCCAGATAATCGCTTGGAAATATGCATTTCGGAGAGAGAGAGAGATACGCGTTAGAAACGTAGAGCGATCACCTGCGCTTTCTTCCCAGGGACGCATTCCTGCTGCTCAGTTATTTTCCGTAATCTTCCACAGGACTGGTTTACGATTTTCGGTGCGCAGCGGCAGGCTGTCCTCTCGTGTCACCTGTGCTTACTCGCTTTTCTTCTTTAATCAGAAGCCAACCTGCGCACAGTCTTTATCGACTCTCTTAGGGCTCATTTACACGCTCTCGCGGCTCGCATAACTTTTAACAGCCGCGATTCTTATTTTCACGCGTGTGCAGCGGCGGGAAGGTTAATAACTGCTTTGCGCGCCTGCGCTTTTTTCTCCCTTTGTTTCTTCGCTTCGAGCTCATTTTATTGTATTCTCTCGGCACACGCTTGGCTTATGAGATAGAGAGAAATACGATGAAAACTCCGATGCAACCGAGTTACACGCCGCGTGCTCGCAAGAGGGGTTTTCCATTTTTTTCTCGCGTAAATTTACTGCGAGTCCTCGATTCATTTGGAGGAACTATTTTTCCCTCCGCGAGTCGGCTCTGCTGTGCTGCCTATATGGAGATTAGAAATCGTCGGGTATAGCGATCGACCGGTGCTCGTTGATGTATATGCGCTCACAGGTAAACAAGCGCAGAACCAGGTTACGCACGCAGTGGAGTATATCTGCGCGCGCCGGCCTCTCTCTCTCTCTCTCTCTCTCTCTCTCTCTCTCTCTCTCTCTCTCTCTCTCTCCGTCGATCGACACTCCGCACGTCCCACTTTCAGTGCGATGAAAATAAAAAGCAATCCCGCTCCATTAGATCGGTAAAATCGGCAGCGCTCGACGTTCTGTCGATCGAGGCTTTTCACATATCGCAGTCGTTTGTAGTCGGATATCGAGCGCAGCTCTTAGGCCTTACGTAAGGAGCGTGTATCCTGGCCGGTGCGTGAGAAAATTCCAATTATAAAGGCCGATTATACAACGAATTGCCGATGTACGGGCTGGAAAAGCAAAAACGCGAGTGTGTGTGTGTGTGTGTGTGTGCGCGCGCAGAAAACTCGTACAATATTGACTGTAAACTCAGAGAAATATGTCGATGGGTTGTTAATATTCGCGGTAAACTATACGTATACGTATAATATATCCTAGCGCAGCGCATGTTTTGCCGCGATTCGTGAATTTCTCGGAGCGCGGGCAATTTCATTGCCGACGGATTATTACGCTCGCTCTGCTCGACGCGTTCTCCGAATGCTTTCCAGCTGAAGCCGTTCACTTTTGTCCTTCGCGTTCGCTGCTGCTGCTCGACGCTGTATGTATAATACACCGCTTTGCCAAACTGCTGTCATCCTGGAATTAAGTTCGACGACGGAGACTTATTCTGTTGTATGCAGATGACGAAAGAGAAAAAAATACGCTGGAGTATAGATTATTGTACTAAAACACGCACGCGCGAGATAACGATAAAGGCCAACAGCGGAGAAACCGTCAAAGTTCGAAGAAAAGGACTTTCCTTCTATACTTCCTCGAGACTCTCGTCGAGCTTCGTTACATGCGCGCCTATACACAGGCCGCATAAAAAATCGAGAGAGAGAGAGACACTCCTCGCGTTCTTTTTATTTGTCATTTAGATCACGTCGGCTTTAAATCGAGAGAGAGAGAGAGAGAGAGAGAGAGAGAGGGGGAAGCCCGCCCAGGACCGAGTCATTATGGTCTCTTTCGAAAAAGCAAAGTCCAGAGGTAACTCAAGGAGAATCGGCTTCGTGTCGTGCGCCGGGGAGACTAGCTGGTTTTCTCGGGCAAATCTCGTTACACGCGGCTACGAGTATTCTCTCTCCCTCTCACACAGGCGTGGGAGTATAGTCCGGTGCATGTCAATGGGGATTGACTCTCTTCTCTCTCCGCTCGACTATACGCATCGGCCAAATTGCGTGGGGGGATCGTCGCCGCTCACATACACACACACGTGCACCACAGAGCGAGAACCTGTGTGTTTTGGTCTGTGTGTGTGTATAAAGACTCGCCCGAGCCATTGTCGGCTCTCATTAAAGATTTAATCGTTCTCCCTCTCGGACCTTCTTCGAGCGCGCGGCTCTTTATCGGAGAAACGCTGCAGCAGCGAGAAAGAGAAGAGGTGATTCGCCGCCGCCACTGCACCGACACGCAGTCAAAGAGAGGAGAAAAGTGCTTTCGACATTCGCGATATTTAAGACATTGCGCTGATTGAGATTTCCTCCGCGTATATATACATATAGTGCTTTCTAGATAGATGGAGAGAGTTAGCTGGGATTAACGGCGCGCGGTTTTCTGGTGACCGCAGAGAGCGCGAGTATAACGATCGCGTTTTATGAATTTTCTGCGAGCGTGCGTGACCGCCGGGAAAAATTCAGAATAAAAAAGTTCAGCTGTGTACAGTCCGTTTAGCCGTGAATTATCGTTCTTAATCTATGTGGAACGAAATCGGATCGTCG
Organism: Nasonia vitripennis; assembly: GCF_009193385.2. Classification (NCBI taxonomy): domain Eukaryota; kingdom Metazoa; phylum Arthropoda; class Insecta; order Hymenoptera; family Pteromalidae; genus Nasonia; species Nasonia vitripennis. The sequence continues at coordinate 24,594,852 of NC_045757.1, read as the reverse complement.
AATCACTTTGAATTTTTAGTCGATTACGGCTCTCCGCTGGGCGCTAAGAACTGGTTTTTCCTGATGTGCGAATTGATGGCAATCTCGGCGTGTTCGATTCGACTCGAATGCACCTTCGAGAATATTTATCGGTCAATGCTGTACATTATAGCCAAGTTGTGTCGCGATATAGCGTTACTCATCGCCTGCGTTGAGAGGGAAAAGCGACAGTCGACGAGGATAAGGCAACTTTTCGAACAATGGAACTATCGCTTTTGTGAGATTTACGCGATGCCGAATTTTCACACCTGTGATTAATTAAGTTTTCTGAAAACCATTCGATCTGTACTCACCACACTTGCATCGAAATCTCGGACAATCTACGTTCGCACGGATAATCATATAATCTCTGGAAATTCAGTTATCACTGCAGGTCACCTGAAACGCGCAAACGTAATTTCTTCCAATAACAAAATTCATTCACGACTACATTACACCAGCGAAAAAATCCCGACTTATGCAACGTTCACAGAAAAAAAAAAACACCTCTGCTGAGCGAAAACGACGAGGAAGAAAAACGAGAGTCCGCAGACTGGTCAGCGTTGCCCAACAACCAATAAATTCCAATATCTCCCCTGTTAAACTTCCTATCTCTCTCTCTCTCTCTCTCTCTCTCTCTCTCTCTCTCTCTCTCTCTCTCTCTCTCTCTCTCTTTCACTCGTAGCAGCAGCTGCTGCCGGAGAAACAAAGATTTTTTCCCCGGCGTTTCGTCACCGCAGCGCAGCGTCGTCCGTCTTTTAATGAAAGCATTCTTCTTCCTTTTCTTCGCGCGATTTCTTCACCGATCGCGAAACGAAGAAGAAGACGTAGAAGAGGACGACGCGGAGTAATTACACAGCCCGGACTAGTGCACTTCTGGGAGCAGTTCCGCAGCAACTGCGCAGTGTGATCTTCTAGTCCACATAATGCGCTATTCTCTGCTCTCTAACGGTGATCTATGCGCGCGAATCCCAGCCAATTACCTCTCTCTCTCTCTCTCTCTCTCTCTCTCTCTCACTCGCGCGCGGCCTTCGCAGTATCCGTAGAACCGCGCTAGCCATTAACCCCGGATTTGCCGAGTTATCCTGAGATAACCCGAGAGCTGCTGCCGCTGCTGGACGGGAAATGAAAGGGAACGACGCCCTGAGAGTAGTCTCTGCTATGCTGTACCGTCGAGAACTGGACGAGAGCACAGTCTTTGTGTTGGGAAAGCTAGCTTTGACGAAGGTCGAATTCGACGCAGAGGATTTCCGTTTTTTCCTCATCCTCGTCTGTATAGTCAGTGTGGCGCGGCGAAGCTCGATAGAGACGTTTCCGATCCAGGCGGGGTTCGGAGTCGTGAAAAATTGGTCAGACGTGCAGTACTGCCGTGTAATAACTGTTAAACGCGCTCGGGAGTTGGATTTTCGAGTGTATACGGATTTTCTGCGCCGTGCTTGTCCGGGAAAGTAGAGGAGTTGCAAAAAGGCTAATCCTTATCAGCCATTGTTATCGGTTTAATGCGAGAGATATGCGCTCAAATTTGAATATTTTTGCTCTCGCTGCAGTGTTACGTGTTCTCGTTTCCGAGTGGGATAAATGTTTTTGTGTGCCTCCAGTCCATTGACGATTGCAACGTAGATACGGCTTTGCTCGCTCGAAACGCTCTCAGATAAGACTATCGCGTCGTCATATCTACCGTCGATATAACGTTATACAGCGCGTCGAGGTATCGTCATCGCGCTCGAAAAGTTAGTCATGCGATTTCGAATAAATTAATTTCGTATTTTTGTTATAATAATCGGGAAATTTATTCGTGCGCGCGTAACGAGCCCCATTAAATGAAGCAACGCACAGCTTGATTGAAAATCATTCAATTTGTAATAAACCCGCGCGAGAGAAGCAGCTCTCGCCAATAAAAAGCATAAATTACTTCAATAAAATAAATTTTCGCGCAGACTCATTAACCAGCCCGTAAATCTCTCCCAGGCATTCTGTTCCCCTCGATATAGACGCCTGTACTCGCACACGAGCTCGCTAGAAATTCCGAAGCATTATTTATATAACGCACAATCGCTCGCGCGCGAGCCGAAGGAGAAAAATCCATAGGCCTCGGGATGTGCGCATATAGCGTGTAGCTCGAGAGTCTTTCTCCCTTTTGTATTGTACCTTCGCGTGGCGTAACAGACTCTATACTATGCTGATCGTCGATCGACGAGAGCTGAGGAGAAATTGCGTTCTTTTCCATTTTCTATCTGTTTACCGCAGGTGATTCAAAATTTTTATCCCGGCCGTTTGTTGTATTTTTACGAGCGCTTAATGAGAAAAGCTGACTGCGCATTTCCAGCATAATTGCCCATAGAGACGCGGGATTCGATAAATTAACGGGCGATTGGACTTTCATATTTACCTCGATGAAATAGTAGGACGCATATTGCGAGACTTTCGATGCTCGCGGAAAGTGGCGGTAGTGGAAATATAAAACTTTTATCCCGCGTGAGTGAGAGCTTTGAAAATATATTTATAAGTAAGATGCGCGACGCGATTTATATGCCGGCGGCCGTAATAAAAACCCATAAGTCACTCTCCTGCCGCCTGTCCCTCTGACAATTCTCAATTTTAACGCTGAATTTCAACCCGTCGTATGAATAAATAAATAAATATATATATATATACATACATATCGATGTTGAATATAACACCTATACGGTTTTATCTTTACGTGTCGCCCTTCCGATACTTGTTTTCATTGCTAATAAAAAGGTATACGCATCGCTCCCTGGAAAATAGGTCAGGGCAAAGCCGAAAAGGAAAAAATATCCTCGCGATTGTTACACACACGCCCGCTTTAATTCAGCGCAGAATAGAATGCATGCCAGGCCGATAAATCAGCGTTAGAAAGGTATTCCCCTGCACTCTGGGATGATAAAACAATGGATACTTCTCCAAGCGCACAAATTTATGCGGAGGGCATAAAATTCGCACTTTCCAAGCTATTATAGCAAAAATGCTCTGTATACGCGCTTTTCCTTTCGAATATTCCGATGAATCAAAACGATTCTTCACAAAGTACACGGCTCGTCGAAAATCGTCCTCGAGAACGTTCAGAGAAAATCCCCGAGGCGAATCGTTGTCCGGCAACGGACTCAGCAGCGCGACGACGGGACCATCGAACAAAGAACAATGAAAGGTGCACTATCTGCTCTGTTATCGCGCTGCTGCTGCTGCAGGAGGGGGACGAGTATAGTTGCGCGCGCGCGCCACGGCGTGAAGCCATCATCAGTCGACTTTTCGTGCGCTTCCTTTTTTTCCTCCTGTCCTCCTCTTCCAGCGGATCGCGAACTGTTTCATCGCTCGAACCATTAATCGGCCCGAGACCCCGTCGGAGCAGTGGTCGTGTGTACTTTCGTTTTATATAAGAGGAGATACGACACGGGAGTGTAACGCTGCACATATTGTGGGCTGGGACGTGCCAAGGATTAAGTCGTTAGCCACTTTTCGCGCGTGATGGGGTCATTTCGCTTCGTGCGACGTGTTATTTTTCTATACCATCAAAACAAAGTAGTTTTGGATGGGTTTTTCTCCGTCGTCGTTCGAATTCTCCAAGCCTTCGAGCTGCGAAGATAGGTGGCGTACTATTTTCCTCGTCTAAATCTGCGAGCCTCAGTGCAAAAATAGCGCCCTTTCGGCTGTGCCAAACCTGCTTGTTTAGGGTCGATCATGATATTTCTGCAAATGAAATATGAGAGACCTGCGTAAATTACGTAGAATATTTTACTTAAGATTGGGAGTTAATAAATCGTCAATTTTTTGATAAATCGATCTATTCTATATTCGCATATTCAAGCAGTACGACATTCAAATGTAAAGCTGATCTTCGTTGCCTTTTACAAAACTCTTTAAGCTTTTTATGACAGCCCTAATTCACGTGCGCAACGATTCCTTCAGAGCTTATTACAGTACAGGTCGTTTAATATTAGATAAATTTGCTCTCTATTACCGCCTCAATTATTTCCGTATAAAATGCAGCTTCTTTCCCCATAAAACTTGCACTTAAAGAACAAGTTCCCGGCTCACGCGGACAGACGGGGTAATCTTCTTATAGAGAAGAAGGCCTTAACCGCCGCCGTCGAGAAGAGGGAGAGCCCAGCTCTTGCATTTACGATATACTGCTCTATACATAAATTAGTTATTGGAGGGATCGTGTTTCCGCGCGCGGGAGAGAGCGATGCTGTATCGTTTACGGAATCACCCAAAAGCAGTGTAAAATAATTGAATTACCAGCGTGTAAAGCGCTCTTCGCATAAATTTTCCCGAAGGGAAAAGGAGGGATTTGAAAAAGCGTCGGTACTGTATACCCAATTAACGCAGCCTTCGATTTCCATCGATTCTGGGAAGAAAAAAATTGATGAGAAGCGAAGAGGAGCCTCCAGTGTGTGTATAACGAGAGAAAGTCGCCGTCTGTATCCTCGCGCGGGTACAGGCGTACCTACGCCACGTAATGAAAGTCAATCGCGCGGTACACACAACAAACGTACGGCTCCCCGGCTAAATCAACACTCATTTCGACGAGCGAGTGCTGATTTCGTCACCGCCCGAGAGAGAGAGAGAGAGAGAGAGAGAGAGAGAGAGAGAGAGAGAGAGAGAGAGAGAGAGAGAGAGATCATGCAGCCGCGCTGCACACATAAGTCGTATACGTTCTCTCGTAGTAGCGTGTCTGTGTGTAGCGTACGTCTGCGGTACACGTTCGCCGGTGCAGGAATCTCTGCGCGCGCGAAACCGCCGAGAGAGAGAAAGAGCGCGCAGATGGAGCGTATAAACGTGATGCTGCTGCGAAGGAGGGAAGCTCCTCTTTCTTTCTGAGGCTCCGTTTGCAGTGGCTTTGCGTTGTGCACACGCGAGGCATTGTTTTTTCGAAGGACAGGGAATTTTGAAAAAGTTCTTGCTAGAGGACATCGAAGCTAATCGTGTTCCAAGTATAACTGGAGGAGCGTTTTATCTCTCGTGCTGTAATCTATGCAGGTTTATCCAAACGATTGCCGAGAGTCGAGGGCGTCGTCGGTTGTAAGGACAGCCTGAGGCGCGCAGACTCTCGTTAAAGATCGGTGTATACGTGTGTGTGTGTGCGCTGCTCTCGCCGCAGTGTATAGTGTATATAGCCGCGGATCGCAACACGCGGGGGGGAAGTGACCGGACGAACCGGTTAGACAGGTTCTTTCAGAGAGTCGGGAGTAGACGAAAGCCCTCTACTACTACTCCGTTATCCTCTTTTATCCTCTCGCTTCTCCTCTCTCTCTCTCTCTCTCTCTCTCTCTCTCTCTCTCTCTCTCTCTCTCTCTCTCTCCTTTCTTCTTCGTCGTCCTTCTTTTGCTCCTCTTCGCGGGGAGAGTTTCGCCGCTCTTGCTCACTGCCTTGTTCCTCTTCTTCTTCTTCTCTTGCGCTTCCGAGAGGTGGGCAGTGTGTACGATGATTCCAAGGCGGAGGAAAAAAACTGTATTTTATTTATACAGGCATAATTCTGTTTGGAGGAATTTCCGCGGAAATTCCTCTCTCTCTCTCTCTCTCTCTCTCTCTCTCTCTCTCTCTCTCTCTCTCTCTCTCTCCGGTTATATAATTTGCAGCCTCGGACTTCCTCGTACATAGTTAGCGGCGTGAAACTCGAGCGTTACGGGATTGATATTCGTCTTTTATTAGCGGCAGCCAGCTAGCGATGGCTATTTATTATAACCGAATGGCTTTGTGGAACTGTTGTGGTAACGTAGCGTAAACGTGGACTCGATGATCTCATTTCCGTTGATTCTCCAGTCGGTCGGAAGGAATGTCCGATCGAGCGTAGGAGAACAAAACGAGCGCGATACGCTTTTGAACTATTTTGAGAGCAACAAAGTTCGGTTTAACTCAACTTAGCCTTGCACGCACTTCCAGTCCGACAATAACGAGCATTTAAAAAACGACCCGGTATTATTTATCGCGCGCAATTTTCTTGTAGGACTATACTTCGGGAAGTTGGGTTGCTTCTCTCTTCTCTGGGAATAATTATTTGTTGTTAGCACAACTTATTCTCAGCTCAATCAGAAGCGTAAATCATTCCTCGAAGATTAGCGTTGCGTATATTTTTTCTCTCTTAAAAAATGCATACACTGCACAGCTTGTGCAACGCAATTAGCTTTCGATGGATTAATGGCAACGCATTATATCCGAGAATTATATTCTTCACAATCTAGAGATCACCTGCAGTTTCACACGCGCGAAGCGGCTTGGTCAATCGCGGCAACTTGCGCAATCCGAGCCTGCCGTCGAGAGATCGATCTGACTGCAACATTCTCTGAATGAACTAACTGTTCGCGTTTCTCATGTTGGGAAAGAGGACGTTCATTTTCCGCGCAAACTTCTCTCCGCGCGGCGGAAATAAAAATACAAAGTGGCTTTTCCGAAAAACTCTCCGCATCGGGAAGCAGCTTCCAATTTCGGCTTTTTCGAAAAATAAGAGCTCGCTCTCCATTTGGCTCGCGATTAAAAGCGCCGTTCCTGAATCCCGGCGGTTCATCCTGCGCTGTTTCGAGCCTCGGAAATCCACCGCAATCGCATCCGATACAAATCACGAAAATAGAACAAACGCCTGGTGTATATAGGTTTATAGAGGGCGAAGAAAAAGAGGGTAAAAACGCCGCCGGCAAAGTGTGACGGAGCGTGCGGATCCGAGTGTCCCCAGGGAGGACGCAGCGACGTCAGGGCATGTGTCCGAGAGAGAGAGAGAGAGAGAGAGAGAGAGAGGGGAGTCTTCCCACGTCCCATCTTTTTTCGGGAAACCTGCCAAAACTCGTGTGTTTGCAGAGCAGAGCCGACTCCGCGGCGGACGTAAATCGCACGTTGTGTGTGTCTGCTGCCCTTCTTTCTCTCGCTCCTGTACTGTTCCGTCGCTGCTGCTGGAGTAGCACCACTAGCTCCGACGCGACTGTCTCTCTCTCTCTCTCTCTCTCTCTCGGCGCGCCTCTCACGCCCACTCGAGAGATGAAAGCAATTTCGTCGAGCTCGTATATAATCTGGAAAAATTATTGTGGAGGAGTGTTTTGTACCTGGGCTTTGGAGAAATAGGCCTCTGATACTCCGAGATATAACGTAATGCGGAGGGGGACGCTGCTTGCTTCTCTCTTTCTTTATTCTCCTTTTGCTCCGCTTCTCCGTCTTCTTCTTCTTCTCCGTCGTCCTTTATTCGGAGCGACTTGGATCGGAACAATTGCCGGGGGTTATCGTTTAATTTCATTGCTCTCTCGCATACCGATGATAAAAAAAGTTTTTCAGTTTGAGTGCGGACTTTTTAAACGGTCGTTTGTTGCTCTTCCCTGTGTGTGTGCAGTACACGTCGTGAAAGCAGACTGCGCGCGCGCGTATAAGGTCATCATCGAGTTTTAATTGCCAAAGCGAATGTATTTCGACGTCCGCTCGCGGGAAAAATCGCAAACGTTGACGCTCGCGTTATAACGAGAAAATTATCGCGACGCATTCGTCGGCGTTGATTATACCGTTAATTGATCAAGAGATGAGCGCAGTCGTTATTGGTGATTATTGCGAGAGACGCGACTTAATCCGCGGATCCAATCATCGGGCGCAATAATTGGATCGAAAAACACTCGTGTACGCGCGAATTTTCACAGGACTCGCCAAAGAATGATTGAGCGAGTTCGTTATGAGCTCTCGGTCACGCACTGCATCTCGGCGCTAGCGTCGAAAAATAAATTAACGCTTCTATTGCGATCCCTGAGTGAGATATATGGGTCCCATAATGAGGCCAACTGCGGTGGTCAGAAATAGACCCTATCGCGATGCTTATCTCGGGACGTAATCTCTCGAATTATCAATTATCTCACCGCCATTAGACCATTGTGGGCTCGTCACACATGCCATTCTTTCTCGTCTAGTCTCCGGTACGAGGTATTTTTCCTTTTTTCCTGCCGCCGTTACCCCCTTGCAGCAGCAGGCCTCGACCAGTGCAGGCCTGGCGATGTGAAGGAACGAGATCTAATCTAGTTCGGGTGCAGGTGCACTGCTGAGAGAGAGAGAGAGGGACTAGACACGAGTTGCTGCTGCGCCGCAGGTGAACGATGATCCCGGGCTGCTGATGTATACCGATCCTCCCATCCTTCTCTCTCTCTCTCTCTCTCTCTCTCTCTCTCTCTCTCTCTCTCTCTCTCTCTCCCCGTATATATACGTATAGCTGCGACTCGACGTTTTGCAAATGAAAACTTCTTATTATTTATATATATATATATATATATATATATATATATATATATATATATATATATATATATATAGTGCCTCGGGAGAGATCGCTCTCTCTCTCTCTCTCTATCTCTCGTTTAGCTTTATTAACTCTCGCGCCTCGGCTCTCGGTCTTGTTTTTCTTCAATAAAAGGATTTCCTACGCCCGCTCGGTGATTTCATCTTTCTCTCTCTCACTCGCGAGCCGATGAACCGGCGCTGCTTTTCAAACGGCTTATCTTAATTTGCCCGAGATAAAATACAGCCTTGCGGTCGTATTTCATAGATCTGAAAAACAAATAGTTTTTCTCTGACTCGACTCGTGCTGCTGCTGCTGCGCCGGAAAACCGAGTACCATTAGAAAAATCGCGAGATCGTCGGTTCGCAGAACTGAACTATGCAAAATGCGTGCCATTTCGTCGCACATACTCATGCCGAGCTGTGAATCAACTCGCGTATAGAGTCACTGCTAGAAAATGCATAATACACTGAGAAAACTATATATTAATATTTACTACATATGTAGTAAAAATTACTATATTAGATAGTAACGGCAGGTCATACTCGCTCCATGTCGATTTTTACTATATTCATAGTAAAAATTGTTAGACTTATATTAAAATTTGTTACGTGTTTACTAGAAATTACTACATTATATAGTAAACATTATTTTAAGAATTTCTCCGTGTGCCAGAATTTGAGGTTATAAAGTTGATTTATGCAGTTATCAGAGACCAAAATCTATAATTTTTTGTTTATCTGGTATTATTAAGTGATAAAATATTATTCGCTGCTATTATTTATTAATTTTGGTAAATTTATTATTAATAGGAACTCATGAGTAAATGTGATTAATATATCAGATTTGAAATTTAGTGCATAACAGTACTGTTTGGGTAAGTGGTCAGCGCGCTTGACTCCCATGCCAGAGGTCCAGGTTCGATTCTCGTCTCCGCAAAAATTTATTTCTTTCATTTATTTCTTTCACTTAACAACATTAAATATCAATAATGATAATAATAACGACCAGCAAAAAAAAATAAAATTTTTAAAAATTTCATTTCAGTGTAGAAATTACTATCTGAGGTAGTAAAATTTAATACAAAGCAAGTATAACCGTCCGTTACTATATAATATAGTAATTTTTCCTGCATATGTAGTAAATTTTAATATTTAGTTTTCTCAGTGTATGAACATGAAGGGTTGGGAAAAAAAGTTGAATAAAGCCAATCTCACGTTAATATTCATTATTTACACCAGCACGAACAAGATGTAAATTAACGAGAAATTAATTTTTTTCTGTTCCAGGTGAGTTTGCTCAATCAAATCAAACGGAAGCTGCAGGGCACACGCGCAAGTTGCATAATGAAACGCTCGACAAAATTCACGGTATACTGCGCCCTTATTTACATTTAAGAAATTAAAACGTATAACGCAAGTATCAAATTACGCGCATCCCTTCTCTCTCAAACAACAGCCGTATATTTATTAAATGTTTAACGCAACGAATTACTTACCGAACAAACACAAAACGAATCCATAGCTATACAGAAATCCTTGCTTAGTTCCCCGGGATTTCGTCGGGCCGACCCGCCAAATTCGATGCTTAATGGACTGACCCCTTGCCGGACGTACAAAGCCCGGCTGATGCATCAGCGTTCGCGGCGCGTGGGTCGCATAATAAAGCGGCAAAGAAACGAGATGGAAAATCTCCCGGAGACTCGCGACTTACGATTGACGGACATTCGAATTCATCGGAGCCACTGCCACCGCGCAACGACTCTAGCGACCTGACAAATTTACCGAATGGCCGAATGAAATGCCTCAACGATTTTTGTTTTATTTCTCTCCACTCTCGTCAACGTTGTCGTCGCTTATCGGGACTGGCGAGCAAGATTATTTCACGCGGGTCCGCGCATTTATTTGCCACGCCACGCTTGAAATATCGAATGCGATATTGTATTAATTAAAGTTCAGCTCCTGCGCTCGTTGGCTAATTATGAAAACGGCCGTCGTTATATTATTGCCATTGAATATGTACACATATTTTATATCATTACTAGTAGTGAAGGCGGGCTTCGCGCGCTCTTGATTATATCTCTGTCTAATAACACTGGTAGAAAATCCACCATAAGTGTTGGGCGGCACACTAACGTCTGCTAATATTTTATAAGCATGTAACATGTTACTAAATCCCTTAAAACTACTTAAAAAAAATATATTAATAATGCTAAATCTTGTCGTCATTGGTTTAAGTAGTGCATTTGAAGAACAGTTCAGTATAAGAGTCAGTGAGTTTGTCTATCATTACAATGCCATTTATTTGCATTATAAAAAAGCCATACAACTAAAATTTTACACAGATACTTGCTATGCTACCTAGAAAACATGCAACCTACATGATTATGATTTAACTGTTTTCATTCATATTTTCACACCCATATGAATTTTTTAATTTAGCTTATAGACAGTTACACAGAAACTACCATCTCTAGCACATTGTATTTCTGGTTTCCAGCGTATTTTTACATGGAGAAAGTGATAAATGTTTTGGCTTTTTTGTCAAGGTATTAATTAGAATTTTGACTTTTAACAGTTGAGAGAGATTTTGAGACCGATACCTGTTTTTCCATTTTTGCATTTTTTATCATTCTAAAACTAACAGGTCTAGAAAGCTCATATTTTGCATATAGATTTCTTTTGTGATTCTGGAAAGATATTTAAAGTTGAATCAACGTTAACTGAAATACTTTTGAGTTCAACTACAACACTCATGATAATTATTTAGTTATTATTGAGTTTGCATTCACATCAGTGTCGGAATCAAAATCAGAAGTTTTTTAATTGAAGTCGATTCAACTTTAAATATTATTTTACAATCACAAAAAAATCTATATGCAAAATATAAGCTTTCTAGACCTGTTAGTTTTAGAATGATAAAAAATGCAAAAATGGAAAAACAGGTATCGGTCTGAAAATCTCTCTCAACCGTTAAAAGTCAAAATTCTAATTAATACCTTGACAAAAAAGCCAAAACATTTATCACTTTCTCCATGTAAAAATACGCTGGAAACCAGAAATACAATGTGCTAGAGATAGTAGTTTCTGCGTAACTGGCTATAAGTAAAATTCGACCTGCTCAATCAAAAAATTCGCATGAGCCTTGATGTGAAAATATGAACGAAAACAGTTAAATCAGAATCATCTAGGTTACATATTTCTAGGTAACATAGGAAGTGGCAGGGTCATATTTCAGTTGTCTAGTAGCCTTTTTACAATTCAAAGATCATTGTATAATGATAGACTTAAACTTACTGACTTAAACTTACTGACGGATACTGAACTTTTCTTTAAGTTCACCTCTCAAACCTCACCGAGGGCGACTTTGGGCACAGAGACACAGTATATCTTCAAACTCTTTATTCTTTTAATTGAACTTCTCACTGACATTTAAAAAAAAAAAAAATATTATTCACACACTTTATTACTACTTTAAATAGGGTTAGGGTGCCACTTTTCAATACACATGTTGTAATACTATACACTCTTGGTAATGATTAATTTTTACTAAAATTTCTTGCTAGTTATATTGCATATATTTTATCTGTTATCAAGGTTTCCACATTTCATTTTAAACACCTCAAGCATTTCTGCCAGGGTTATAAGTTATGACTGTTTTGAGGGTTATGAATTTAAAGCGGTTCTGATCTCGTTGCCTTGACAACCAACCAGCAACCAATCAGAATCACGTATTAAATGCTTCACAATAAAGATAGATAAATAGATTAGCCTTTATTTTGCACAAGTCAAAAATACGTATGTATCACATATTCTCATTAATTTATCACAGATTCGTATTACGCATTATGTACATTTTTTCTTCTTATTTACTACTCTATCACGTCACTTAAATAAAAACCTTTGGTCATAGATGTTAAAATACATTAATAATATAAATAAATAAATAGAATAAATATTTGGACGGTACAATATCTAACGGAGTCACGAAACAGTCGCAGAATCAGTGTTCTGATCGACAGTACACTCAATCTCACGTACGTATATGCGCCTCCGCATCACAGGCTTAAATGATTTAAGCGACGGGAGATCTCTCACGTCGCGCGGGAGAGAATTCCAGAGGCGCGCGCCCTGGGCTTTAAAGGAATATAGCCCCGCATCGGTACGCGCGCTAGGCACCACTAGTTCTTGCGGATCCCTAGCTGAGGTTCTAGACTTGTTTCTATCAAAAAGGGCAGCAAGATACGGCGGCTGTCCCATTACAATTGCTTTATAAAGCATCACCGCCGCGAATAACTCCCTTCTTGCCTTCACTGGAACCCAGCCTATCTTCCTCCTATAGGGGGAGATGTGCTCGTCCCTTCTAGCACCACATATGTATCTCACACATGAGTTCTGCAATCGTTGAAGTCGTGTGCTTTGTTGACCTGATACGTCAAGGTAGACAAGAGAGCAGTAATCCAAGTGCGGGGTGGCAAGAGCACCCGCCAGCTGCTTACGCAGTTCCTCGGTGGTGCAGGATCTAAAGGATCTAAGTCCATAAAGGACTCTATTAACCTTTCGGCTAATCGCATCCACCTGCGGTTTCCATGTCATCTTCGAATCCATTACAACACCAAGGTTGGTTACAGTGTCGGCAAAGGTCACGAAGACGCCATCCTCGATCTCAATGCCAGGCAGCTTTAGACTTTGCACCTTGTTAATATTACTGTCCGACCCAAAAATAATAGCTTTAGTCTTCCCGACATTGAGGCGAAGCGCGTTCTCGGACGCCCATACCGCCACTGCACGCGCCACAGCCGACAGACGGTCCACACTCCCGCTCAAGTCGTCCCTCGCCACCTGCGTATAGGTTTGAAGGTCATCAGCATATAGCAAATGCTCGACACTATCCGATAATTCGCCCTTAGGGCCCTTAAAAGAAGCCAAAATGTCTCTGAGATCGTTCATGTAAAGACTAAAGAGAAGAGGACCCAGGACCGAGCCCTGTGGAACGCCAAGATTGGTAGTGAGCCAATCAGAATTGCCAACTGTTATCGTAACCACTTGATGGTTACGCCCTGTAATGTATGACTTGATCCACAGAACTACAGACCTAGAGAAACCCACTCCTATTAGCTTTCGAAGAAGTTTAGAGGGTGAGATCGTGTCGAACGCCTTACTGAAATCAAACATCAGGAGGATAGTAAGCAGTTGTTTTTTGCTATAAATACCCGCCCTAATGTCCTCTGACAGACTCAGTAGTGCTGTTTGCGTGCTGTGATAACGCCGAAAACCCGTCTGACGTGTATCAAGAAGCTTCTCCGACTCTAAGTACTCGGATATCTGGTCGTGAACAATCTTCTCTAGAACCTTGGCAAGAAAACATAACAGAGCGATCGGACGAAAGTCTGAAGCGGCTGATGCACTGAGCGACTTTCCGCGCGTCTCATACACTTGTGTAGGAGCGCCCGAAGCGCCATGGGTCCAGCGCATGCGGTGTCCCGAAACGGAACTTCCCCTACTCGTATAACGCGAGCACTGCATGCTCTGAGTGATCGGAGTATGGGGTACTCCGATTGTCGGAGCAAACTTGGAAGATAGTGCGGAAGCGCGCGTACATCACTACAGCGCGTACTTTTTAGGATGATAGTGATCATTAGCATTACATGTTTTATTGTATTACTATAATTATATAGTTTATTTTTTTACTTACTTTTTTAAACAATGTTCGAATGTTGTAACAAAGTAGTCGAAGAAATAAAGCAATGGACTATCGATTTTTTGAGTAGTAAGACGGATTTCAATGCGGTCTTTTGCATTCGATTCGTGAGAGCGTCTACAAATTTTGTGCCCTAGTGTGATTAATTCCTTTTTTGAAAATGCATTATTGCAACAGTATGCAGAACAATATGCATTTTAATAATGCATTTGTAAGAGACACTAAATAAAAAATTGACAACTCGGTAAATATTGATGGAAATGAGTCCAGTTTTGCTTCTCGGGGGTTTTTGGGGTAGCTGAACACGAATATCGCGACGGAACCGGTCTCCGAGGTACCTGGTGCCCAGGGTGGACGGTATATGAACGTCGTCTCCTAGAGTTTTACGGAAAATTGTAACACAGTGAGTCGAAACTCGTTACTCGGGGGTTTTGGAGGTCGCTGAACACAAATATAGCCACGGCAACGGCCTTTGAGGTACCTGACGCCCAGGGTAGAGAATATGAACGTCGTCTACGAGAGTTTTACGGGAAATCGTAACACAGTGAGTCGAAACTCGTTACTCGGGGGTTTTTGGGGTCGCTGAACACAAATATCGCGACGGCAACGGTCTCCGAGGTACCTGGTGCCCAGGGTGGACGGTATATGAACGTCGTCTACTAGAGATTTACGGGAATTATTAACATAATTAGTCAAAACTCGATAAAATCACGATATAAATAAATACTGTATAAAAATATTTATTTTGCTTATAAAAGTTGAATATACAATATATTATAATAATACATAACGAGGTATAATCCAATAATGTTCTCCTTTTTTTAAGGCAGCGACAGTTGGCATACTCGGTATGTTACTATATTTAAGCGTTACAATTTTTTCGGTACTAGCAATGACGTAAACCATAAAGTGGTCATCGAAGTAAACCTCTTCGTAAATAAGAACAGTGAATTGTACCAGTGATTCAATTTGATCTCTACTTTGATCAGTCAATGAAAGTTTTTCAATTTTAATTATTTTTCCAAATTGAATATCTGGGTCATATACACTAATGACTATAAAACATTTAAAGTAAACTCCAACAAATTTCTCCACGTGCATCAGCCGCCCGAGAATCGACATGCTTATCGAACGCTTCAACAGTATCACAGATGCTCTTGAGGTAAGGTTCGTGGGTTACACCGACTCGTGGCGCTTCTGGGACACTGATTCGGAGCATGGCATACTCCGATCGGAGTATGCCATGCTCCGACGGCAAGAGTAGCCTGTGCTACACCAGTTCAGAGTTCCCTATGCACTTCAGGAGTATGGGGTGCTCCAAAAGTCGCTCAGTGTGGAATTGCCGTTTTCTTGAGGGGCACTAGACAGGCGTCTTCCCTGGAGCCTTTTTCCAGGCTCCAGGGAAGACGCCACTAGACGAGAGGAGTTAAAAATAGATGCAAGGTGGTGGCCCAGGACCGGAAGGGATTTAGCAATGACATCTTGAGGAATGCCATCCTCCCCTTTTGCCTGTGATGAGTAATACACAACGGCCAGGACCACGTCCGAAAAAGTGATTTCACGGAAAGTGAAACCAGCTTCACTGGCCGTCGCCACAATCTCATCCAAGTTCACCTCGCTCTCTGATTCTGATACGAAGACCCCGGCAAAGTGGGCATTGAGCTCGCCTGGGGAGAAACCGTGCAGTTCCTCCTTAGTCGTGGACAATAGTCCAAGATTACGAAGCTCAATCCAGATGTTTTTGTTGTTGTTCAGGGCCTCCGAAATTCTGGCCTGAATAAAAGCCTCTCGCGCCTCGATTGTGCGCTGTTCTGCTTAGCCGCAAGAGACTGGAATTCCGACCAGAACCTAGAGTCACGGGTCCTTTTGAATCTTCGTTCGACCGCATCACGCTTATCATAAAGGTCTTGAAGTTCTGCGTTGACCCACGGTGAAGAATTTTTATTTTTGGGTTTAAATTTTTTTAAAAGGGCAAGTTTTTCAATGACAGTCATGATGTTACCACTAAGCGCTTCTAATTTACTGTCTGTATGTGGTCATGCCCGGGCAACTGATGGTCGACCAATCGCAGGTTTCGAGAAGGGAAAGAAGCTCCTCGCACCTGATGGATTTAAAATCTCTATAAAAGAATGGAGTTAGAGTAGGAGATTCCGACTTTGGAGTCCGAAACGTAAAATCAATGATGTTATGCCTACTCTGAAAGGTCGCCATCATGTTGTTCGCATTCAGCACTACTGGTGGCCGGAAGAGGAAGACTCGGAAAGGCCATCATTTTTTAAAGAGAGGATTGTACATATGAGATATGGCAACGAGAGCGTCGCGGTGTTTGCACGTTCAATTCTAGAAGTTGGTTTTTGTATAAGCTGGCGAAATTATGCCAGAGAGTGCAGCGCATAAAGGAGAGGAAGAAAGTGACTCCTTTGGCGGCACGACGCCGCCGCTGCTGCACTTGGCCGGCGGCAATTACCCGAAACCAAAGAATCTATTGTCCCGGAGACAATTAAGCTGGAATGGGCCGCACTTGAAAAAGGAGTCACGCAAAAAAGCCTTTGACTTCCTGCGTTCTTTGTCCATCCCGTTGTTGTCGGCATGCAGGCCGGTTATTGAATTTTTCTTCGACTCGCGCCAGAAGAAATTTTGAACTTCCTCAAACGCTCATCATTGCTACTATTACAGACGTAAATTACGTTTCGCTATGCCGTGTTATACGAGCTGGATCGTCGAGAATGTTTAACCTCGCGCTCACGTTCGGAAATTTATCCGCTGAATAATTAAAAGAAAATTTAATTTAATCGCGCGCGCGCGGGCACACAGCGTCGCGCCGAATTTTTCGCAGTCCTCATTTTAAATTATAATCACGTTTTAATAATAACTCTGAGCCTTTGTCGCGTGTCGACGTGTCCGAGGAGATTATAATATCCTGTGTGTGTATGTGTAACACAAAGTTTCAATTATCAATATAGTCGGGTACGCGTATAGATTAATTAAAAACTAATGAAAGCGCCACTGTACGTAAAACTGCCCCACCAACCTCCTAACCGATCCGCTTTGTCACTCGCCCAGCGGAAAAGCCGGGGCAAAAAACTTTCCTCTCCACACCCCCGCAGCACAAACACACACAGCAAGCAATTAATCATGCCGGTTAATTATGGTAATTCCGCGACGAAGCCTCACCGTAGGCGGTTACCTACTGCATATCGCCCGAGACTCTCCTGATATTTCCAAGTCCAATTCAATGAGGGCGTCAACGACGTCGTCGTCGCTGCATATATGTATACACGTAATACACCTACAGGCAGGCCGAGGGCCGCTTTTGTACACAGGCGTCCCTTGCGCGTGACGAGAAAATATCGCGTTGCCCTGAGCAGCTGACACGTGAAAACTGAACGCGATGCGGGTGCGGACAGTTTTGCGGGCGCGCGATTTGTTTATATACGTATAATAACTGCACTCGACTACATCGCCCGAGAGATTTTCGAACGAACACCGAGTATAATAATTTCGCGCAGGTCTGGCTGGCGGCTGCTTTTTTTCGCGGGAACTCGCTTTGAGAGTCTTTCTTCCTCGAATGCATGAGTGAATATAAAGTACTGCTTTTACATAATTCCTATGCCAACCGTTTCGTTTTTTTTCTCTTTTTGCCTGTACCGACTTCCGCGCGCGAGCTTTATGTCTTGCGAAAACATTAGCCGTACGTGGATGTTGCGCGAGAGTTCGCTCTTTCTGTCTTACTCTCGAGCGAACGTTATTGAATTTTAAACAATCAGCTTTTACTCGTAATTTTTAGCAGCTGTTGTTGCGAACAATCATCAAATTACCCGCGCGAATTTCTGCAAATCGAACGATGAAAAAACGCATGCATACTCCCAAGGACTCGGGGAATAAGAGGAGAAATAATGATATGCGCGAGTCTGAAGAATTTTCAACGATCGTCGTAAAAAGTCGCTGTAAAAAAAAAGAAAACTATAGCTTGTATTTGCTCGTCGAGGCAAAAAATCACACGCATACTGTAGCTTTGTGAGCATAATCGCTTAATTAAAGCAGCTACGCGGCGATAAATCCGTGCGAGACAGATGCAGTCGAGCGAAACGAATGTACTCCGCTAACGCCACATATCCCGTGTATCGCCCAAGAAAGAATCGCTGCCTTGTATCTGGTAACCGAGTGACCGAGCGTTTCGAGCCATTCCGCCGCGGCAGAAATATAGATGTATATATGCGCGAAGCAGCAACGTCTGCACATTGAGAAACGTCGACATCAGATTTTCCACGTATATATGTCGACAAAGAGAACGAATATCGGCTGCTACGGCGATTGCTTTTTTCGCGACGTGACAACCGCATTACCCGCCCTTGACATGTTAAAATCAAAATTTCTCCCGTTTATCGCGCGACTATTGAATCGTCATCGGCGCCCCCCCCCCCCCCCGCGTGTATAGGGTAGAAAAAGCTTCTTCGCGTACTACTGCAGCTGCGGATAAACCCTTTATCGATTTGCTCTTCTTCGGGGAGAGAGAAAGAGAACGTGGGCGTGAGTCCGTGTGTTTGCGAGGGAAACTCGGGGCGGGTTAAATGAGCCGAGAGCTGGAAAACTATTAGCTGGAAAATGCCGATGAGACGATAAATGACTGTGTTTATTGTTACGTGGAAGAATTTCAGCTTCTTTTTTCTTTCTCCCTCTCTTTGGTCGTTGCAGGTGTTGGAAAAAAAAGAAGTAACGGAAGAGCGCAGTTTATTCTCTCTGCAGCGCCGTTCATTACCTGTTTCGTCATTTGCACATGATTCACCGATGGCTGATGTTTCTTTTTCTAGCAAACTCTGCTCTGTTCGTCATTCCTAGTTCCTCTCTAGGAGAGGATTCATGAATGAATAACTCGATGATGCGCTCATCGGTGAAAAATTGTGTGACAAGCGAGTTGGCCAAGCGGATGATTAATCCGATCATATGCATAATATAAAAATGACACTTCATTCTTAACTATTGATGAGTATTAATGTACAGTTTTTTTCAAACTCAAGAGAAGCGCCAATGACCTAATTCGTTGAAATAGAATATTCGCGCAGCTTTTTACGCCAGTGTATCCAGGTCAACCTAGAAAATAATTCAGTCCAAGGGTCGAGCGGTGCGGTATCGGTCTGACTTGTACAGCAAGCACTCAAGGCTCTCTTTTCTCTCGCTCCTTTCAAGACGTGCATACGCTACAACAGTCCAACACCTCTGCCGGCTTATAAGCGCTGCAGTAATGCTCTACATAAACGGAATCTTTGACCTTATCGGGTTTCCCGGTGCATTTGTCGGCAGCGGCGCGCGGCTCCTTCTTTGTTCGAAGAATAAACACTTTGAAACCCACCTCGCGCGAGATCGTCCATGGTGGTGGCTTTTCTAGACCGTGAAATTCGATTATGTTCAGCAGAGAGTAAAACGCCGCATTGAGAGAGATTCGTGCTTTCTTCGTTTATGAGAGATTTTCTGCTCGGCAAGTCGTGCTCCGGCCACTTGTAGTACGACTAATCGCTTTCTAACCTTCGGAAATCTCACGATAAATGGCTTCTTTTTACTGTACACTGGCGCGAGATACTGCGGGATGATGAATCGTGTGCGGAGGTTCGTCAATTGGTTTATAAAAAGAAGCAGGAAGCGAAGAAGAATGCAGCTTGAATTACACACGTGTGTGACGCACTCGGCCGAGTAAAACATGCACAAAAGTGTAGTGACGAAACGTATGTACTGTGGATTTCGAATAATGCGGTAATCTAATCTCCAGCGTGATTATTTTTTACTGTCGTTACGTGTCCGAATGGATTTTATAAAATCAGCTGGACGACGGAATTCGCCTTTTGTGATTTTTAATGAGGCTGTGAGTTATTCTTCGAGACACGTAAAAATGTTTGCAGTCGTCGTTCAAACGAATGTATACCACGTTTAGAGAAACTCCGTACGACTTTACATAAAAAATGTATAACTCTTTTCGTATAACAGGTACTACCGCGAAACGAAATCCAATCATCGAGAAAAAAAACACGCGCAAAAAGAAATACGTTTCTAGATTGAAGTTTTACTACCCAATCAAAGCAAATATACGATTATAACGTGTTGTTTTTTAGTAGCCTCGAGGAATAACTCACGCTATTTGCGCTAATGAGGTTTACGCAACGGCGACTACCAGCCCACTTTATGAACTCAAAACGACGTGCATTAGATCCCGAACGCTCTTGTTTTGCGCAAATTAATTTATTTTAATTGCACTTTCATTCACGTCAACAACAAACAAGCCGCGTGTCTGGGAAGCTTCAAACTATGTCACGCGTATGCGTAAATACATGCGCGCAGTGAAAGTCTCTCGAAAAATCCTAATCATCCGCCGCCTCCAATTAAAGTAATTCTTTTCAAGCGCGCGTTTAAATGCTTAGCTCGAAAAAACGAGTCGCCCATTCTCATGCTAGCGAGAAAAAAGAAGCATTGCGTAACGTCCGCAGCTCCTTCTCCCATAGAAAGAGAGTCTAAGTAGTATGCACACGACGAGGGACATATCTCTCGCGATTTAGGCGACGATCTCTCGGCGAAGGTCGGAGATATTTTCGCATGAGGCGAATCGGCTGCGCCCGTCGTCGTCGGGGGGGAACAATGCCGTCGACGACGACGCTCTTGTTTCGCGTGTGCGGTATAAAAAATAATAGAGATGTACGTGCAGGACTGCGTATGTGTGAGTTGGAAGGAGAGAAAAGAACGTGCAACAGGTCAGCCCAGCTCGATGCACACACGTGCAGCTCTTTTTATCGCGTTCGTTCACTATAGCCGTTCTCGTTCTCCGCTAATCGATGTATTAATTGCCTCAGCTGGCCAGGATCGTCGAGTAGTAGTATAAGGAGGAAAAAGTATTATGGATCTGGTAGTAGTTCTCTCTCCCTCTCGGATGCGCGATTAATACGTTTCGCCGACTCGTAATTTGCCATGTATATATACGGCGTTTGAATAAATTCTCTCGACTTTTACTCTCTTGTTTCTACTCGTCTTTTTCCGCGCGACGGGTAATTATACCTGCGAAATTATAGTAATCAGAATCTCATCTAAACTTTTTCCGTTCGAATTATTCTCCTGAAACTTATCGCCGCGTACCAGAAAGTTATACCGCTGCTATAGCATATCGAGCCTTTTTTTATTAAAAAACACCGTAGCTGTATCGCGTTGCGCTTTATCAATCACCGTTTCTCCGACGAGAGCCGTTTCCCATCCTTGTTTCCTAGTGCGGGACGCGGGACAAAGCTTCGCGTATACAGGATAAGAAACAAATTATCGCCCTCCAGCGATAATTGTCTTGGCCATAAAAAATCTATAAGAAACGCCGCGGGCGACAACGCACCTCCGCGCGATAAGCGCCGGCTGCCACTGCTCTCCGGGAGTGTAGAGAGAGCGCGGGATATTGGCCAAATGACTTTTTGACGACTATTCGCAGCTCTCGTGTTTTTGCCGCGCGGCGCTCGTGGCCCCCTTTTGTCCGCCGCTTTCTCTCCTCGCGCTCTCTGCGTTGTTTTTGTCCGCATGAAAGCGACGATTATTAAGATAAATTTTCCTCCGCTTTTCGATTTCTTTTTTTTTCCCTTCCAGCTCTTCGCGGCCATCGCTGCTGGTATTGTTTCGCGTAAATTGGATTCGTTCTCGCGCGCGTTTTTTTTTTAATGTGGGTCAACGATGTTGCCTGAGTGGAAAACAGCGATTTGCGGTGCGCGATTCTTTTCTTTGCTTTTTCAATTTTAGAATAGTCGTACTTGGATTATTAATCGCTCCGTGTAGTTTTGTGGGTCGAAAAGCGCGGGAACAGCAGCTTCGCGTCAGAAGTCGAACGTAGTACGGCGTAGCGGCATTAAAAGCGCTGACTCGGCGACGTCCTCGAGATGCCGCTGCTTAATCGACGCTCTCATTCAAGATTAACCAAGCGTACTCTTCCGGCTGCATAAGAAAGATAATTTCATTTTGTTTCCGTCGTCGCGCTGCAGCGGAGAGTCGAGTTTACTGCACCGAAAGAGCTGCGCGCGGGAATTTCAAATCCCTTTCTTGTCGCTCTATAATCCGCGCAAAAACCAAAACAAATACCTCGCCGCTATGATACTGCTTAGTTATACATGCTGCGCGGGGGCACCGGTACGAGCTCTCGGGGCATTTTTTGCGCACGATTGTGACTTCACGCCTAATTAAGCCGATTTAATTAGCCGCGACTGAGGAGACTTTCTTTCTTCGCTTTAATAGTCGTGCGCCGAAAAGTGTTCTTCCCATCAGCGCCGAAGAGAATTCATGGAGCATCGAACGAAGTTTATCGAGAGAAAATACCCTCGCATTTCCCCCGCGTGAGAGAACAGCAAGAATCAGTAAATTCAAAGGCGTAACCGTCGTTATTTCGTTTCTCATGCGGCCTGGCTCAACGCCGTGAAAATCCCTGGCGAAACGTTTAGGAGGGCAGTTGACTGCGCCCGCCGCCGCGCGAGAGAGCGAGTGGCGATGTATACATATACCTGCAGCAGCGGAGGCGGCAGCTCTCAGGTTTTGTTTAAGAGCCGCGTGATATTGCACGGGCTTGTATAGTCACGCCTGCAGCAGCAACCCCTTCGTTATGAATTCAGCTTAAACGCGGCTCGTATCTCGAGGAAGCCACGAGAATAAAGGCGACACACGTGTGCGCGCCGGCCCACACCCGACGCTGCCGCGCCGCGCGACTACGACGACGACGAGGAGGAAGACATGCTCTGCTTTGCTTTCAGAGTCGGAGCTCGGGGTGGAGTATTTTTCTTTGTTTATTGAGCTGCTCTCGTTTTTGCTGGTTCCCGAGATTTTAATGAAAGTAACTGGTTTTTGAAAACTACAGGCAGCCTATTCTCGTAACTTCCATTGAAGCCGCCCAATAAAATAATAAGAATCAATTCCCTCGAGTCATAAAACCCACACCTGTTTACGTAATCCCAACAGGAGCCCAAGCGTAAATCTAAAACCAACACACACAGCGCGGGTGACCGCTGTGCAGTAGCGGGACAATGAGTGTGGCGTAAACCCACCTCTCTCTCGCGCGGCTAAGCTAATAAACGGCCGAAGGATAGAAAAGAGAAAAAAAAATCATAGACGCAAGTCGGTTCGTGCGTGCGTGCGACGACGACATCTCATGGGAAGCCACGAGACTAGTCAGGTTAGAGGGGAAAGCAGCAGCAACAGCGGCGCGGTTTCACCTGACAGTCTATGGAGGCCTGTACTATACGGCTACCGTGACGACGAAGCCAAGGTTACGCCGGGCCGTAGTTCAACGCACTTTACGCCGCCGCATCTCTCGAGGCCTATCTTCCTTTCTTCCCTTCGTATACTCTCACGCGCCGCCGCCGCTGCCGCCACGCTCAGGCAATTTTCAGACTGTGCCGAGCGGCTCTCGTTCGCTGCTTCGTGAGTTTTCAGCCTTGCATCGAGCAATGTTTTCGAATCGCGATGGAAGCGTCGTAACGATCTTGCTTGGATTATGTTCTATTCTCGCTCAGAAGACAGCCGTGTTTGAAAACAAAAAAGTATTCACTTATAATACAGCAGCGCGGAATTTATAATCCCTCTTGCAAAACAAAAGTTTTCTATAATAGAAATAAACGAAAACGAATGTGCGTACGCGCCTGAATTATGAGAATGGAAGTGTCTGTGTGAAGTGTCTCTGTGAAGCCACAACGGCGTTTCTCACCGTTTCTTTCCTCCTCAGCTCTTTCTCCGCGACGTATGTCTCTCTCGCTCTCTCTCTCTCTCTCTCTCTCTCTCTCTCTCTCTCTCTCTCTCTCTCTCTCTCTCTCTCTCGAAGCACAACGCTGCAGCGCTCGCCGTGAGAATTCTGACGAACGTATCCCTTTTTGCTTTTCGTATCTTTTCGAAAACGAGGTTGACAATTTTTGTCGACACGTGTTCGTTAATTAGCTCCCGCGCTCGAAAGGCCGGGCTTTCTAAAGCAATTAGCTTTCTTCGTTCGCTGGAAATTTTTCCCGCTATGCGTACACGCGAGTATGCGATAATTGAAACCGTGTGGTTTTCGAAGTTTAGAAATTTTATGTTTCCAGGCGCTTGCCGAGGGTGTATACGGCGGCGGCCCCCTCTCCCCCGAAACGACGCGGCGCGCGTTTGATAATGCTGTATCCAGTGCGCTCCGCTGAAACGACATAACGCTCGCTATATTTCATAACGAGCGGTTTACGGCAAGTTCACGTAACCCGCGCGACGACGACGACGACGACGTGTATAAATATATACCTATATACGAACAGTAGAATAGCGGCGTAGGCCGTTGCCTCTCTCGGTCGGCGGCGTCTCTCGTAACAGCTCATTATCCCCCGAGCTCGCTTCGAAAACCCGAGAACCCATGAGAAATGGATCCTAAAGTCTTTCTTTCTTCTGGCCCCCGCACCTCCCCCGTCGCGCGCGCGCGCTCGCGTTAACCACCGAGAGAGCATAGTCCTAGTGCTAGTCCCCTCCCACGCAACGGGAGAGATTGATGGACGCGGTAAAATTCGAGCGATAGTAAAATTTCATCCCGAAGATTATAAATGATCGGGGCAAGGGTGAGAGCTGGGAGATAAACGCGAGATATTCCATTGTCTGCCGTAGGACCTACATAGATATATGTATAGCGTACGTATACCTGTCCGCGTCGTTCTTTCCGAGCCGTATAACTGCAGCGCGGCCTGTATGGCGACGATTCGAGGTAACGCGTACGGGCTAGCATTGGGTCAAATCGACGCGCGGAGGAGAGTCTGGTCTCTCTTTTATCGTATCATCAGCTTCTTCGCTTCTCTTATCTCTAGCCTCTCGTCGATGCCTTTTTCCTCTCCTCTCTTCTTCTTCTGGCGAGCTACGTCGATCCGCTTTTACTTCGGTCGATGGGTCGTGAGGGAACGATTATCAGCTGGAAAGAGCATTCGGGGCGACGGCATCGGTCACGCTTGAATTTTCGACCGGGTTTTTCCATTAGTGAAAAAAAGGATGTTGTAACGATTATTGGGGAGATTTCGTGGCTTCGTATAATTTTTTGTACTCAACACTGCGGTCTTTTCGATGATCATCCTCGTAAACGACGCTCAAGCCTTTGAACTGCGGCGAAGGATTTTTTGGTCATCTTCGCTAATTGCCTCGGTACAACTGTTGGGAACCCGCAGCTGGGGAGAGAGAATCGCTGCGATCCAAGACACTTTTCGTATCAGATCGAAATAGTATTTCTCCTCTCCTTACAAGACACGATCAATCATCCTCCACGAATTCCCACACAGACGCGCACCTCGTGCGACACCTGTGCTCTCTCTCTCTCTCTCTCTCTCTCTCGCTTCAGCCGCGTGGCTAGTTTTGACGTTTTTATTACCCCTGTACTTCGACTTCAAAGCCAAATCCCAGAATCTATACGCGAGAGCATAAAAAAGAAAGGAGAGAAATTCCAGCTCCACGCCCCAGTAGCCGGCAAGAAGTTGAATCGCCTCTACTCACCTAAATTTCTCATCACAATGGCCGCAGCGTTGGAAAAGCGCCGGATCCTCTTACGGACGGATTAGGCCGCGGTGGAACATCAGAAATAAATTACCCATCGTCGTCGCAGTCGTCTCTCGCGGCAGGTACACACATACTCGCTCGACGAGAGTGCGCGCGAGAGAGAGAGAGAGAGAGAGAGAGAGAGAGAGAGAGAGAGAGAGAGAGAGAGAGAGAGATACAGAGAGAATATGCAGCCGCGCGTATACAAAGGCGCATCGGGTTTTCCCTTCCATCCATCCTCTGGATCGCAGTCCGTACACACACACATGCTCGGTCTCACTCCCCCGTGTATGTCCGCTGCCTTTTTAACTCGAGGGAGGAGGGAACATACCGTCGAGAGCTTTTTAACGTCGGCTCATCCCGGTTATCTCTCGCTATACATCGGATAAAGTTTTCCAGCGAGCGGCCATTTCAACCGATGAATAAAAAGAAAAATTCATCGCCGATATCGAAGCGACCCGATGTGTTTACACAGCCTCTCTCGCGGCGCCAATTAGAATCGGTCGAGTGCGCGAAAAAAGCGCTTCATCATCGCAAACATTTTTCCGCGCGAGATTCGGACCGCTGGCTTATCCGACGCATACAGACAGAGAGGGAATTGCTGCTGCTGCGGGCTCTCTCCTCGTAAATGTTTATCGGATTTCGGCAGGCTCATTCCAGTGAAGGACGTAGGACAACAAACGAGCGGGGTCTCTCCCGGTGTTCATCTGGCCGCGATAGTGCGGCAGTAGAGAGAGAGAGAGAGAGAGAGAGAGAGAGAGAGAGAGAGAGAGAGAGAGAGAGAGAGAGAGAGAGAGAGAGCGAGAGAGAGAGAGAGAGCGAGAGAGAGAGAGAGAGAGAGAGCATCAGTGCTTGGTTAAAGGGCAGCCGTGGAATGCGCAGGCTGCGTCAAAGAAAAGCCGCGCGGGATCCGATGCGCGCGTGTCTGTGCTGAGCCTCGTCGTTTTTCTCTCTTTTTCTCTCCTCTCTCTCTCCGCGTATGTGCTGTATGTGTGCAGTGTGTGTACGCGGCGACTGGAAATACCGCCGGAGGGGTATAGAGCGAGCTTTTACACGCGAGATGTATCCGGGAAAATCGCGGCGGTTGGCGATGTGTGGATACATGCACTTTGGATTTTTGTATATTCCCGACGAGAGAGAGAGAGAGAGAGAGAGAGAGAGAGAGAGAGAGAGAGAGAGAGAGAGAGAGAGAGAGCTGTTGTGGAGGAATTTTTATGAGCGATCGGCACCGGATTAGCGCCTAACGTTGTTTGCCATTGGCCTCTCTTCCTTCCCTCTTTGTCGATTATTGCTGCGTTGATGCGAGTTACGGCTCTTTTTTAGAGACGTGTGTAGCGATTTATTTTTTATCCCGACACGAGTGGAACGGCTCGCTAACGAGTTTCTTTGTTTTTCTGTTGCAGGTGAGTTCGAAATGACTGGCAGTACGGAATTTTCCGAAATCGCGGCGATGCGAGGAACAATTATCAAAATGGTATTGTTTAAAGAACGTACATTTTAAAAATATAAAGCAGAGCAATGGACGATCAAGTCGTCCGGATTAATTATATAGTCTCTCAAAATTCCGAGCGTTATGAAAATTAAATTTGTATCCAACCAAGAGCAGCACTGAAACGAATTTTAATCAAGCGCGAAAAGTATGTCCATCATAATCCGCGAAATAATTATTAAATTGAGAGCTCCAAAAACGCCTCGCAAGCAAGCACGCGTGGCTCAATTAATGCGCGGAAACTCGACGACCCATTGTTCGCATCCAGCAGCGCTACGAGAGAAAGCTCGCGTTTTCTCCGCTGCATCGACGATATCGCCATGTAAATTTCCGCACCGAAACTCGCCTATACACACACATCGTGTACTCGGCAGTTCAAGATCCGCTGGCTTTTCTCGCATCTGCTTCCCGCGAGTCAGGACGCGGCTGTATTTATACACCGCTGTAAAAAAAAGAGGCGCCGGAGACTGGAAAAACGTGAGACGCCTGTCCTCTTTTTACGAGTCACGGGGATGCGCGAAATTACATTTATTTCAGTTGTTTAACGGCGACGTCGTTAAGGGGTGCGAAGTAAAAGGAGTATCACTGTGCGCAGCGTACACATAGGCGACGGAAATTTTATATCTTCCCCGATGTTTGTTCGTACTCCTTTTTATTTTTACGGTCACACTGTCTCTCTCCCCTGGACTCGGTTCATTAATTATTCAGCGCGCGACACTTGAATTCTCGGAGCCGATGAGATAATGCGGTTCGCGCAGTCCTCTTGCGTAACGCTTTTTATACACGCCAGATTCATCGCAGAACGAAAGAACGGGGACTGATGGTTTCACGGGAAATCGACGACGTCGGGCCATTGTGGGCGTGCGGGGGCTGCACTGACGATGAAATTGTTCAACGCGCGCGGATATTAAATTCGCAGCGTTACGAGGCGGCTTTGAATCAGATGTGTTATAATTAACCGAACTGCCTGCAGTGGCCGCCGATTTAATCATTGTCACTTTAATTAAGTTATGCAAATTCGCGGCGATGTAAAGATAAACCGTTACGGCAATCGGCGTATATAATGTCGCTTGCGCGCGTCCGATAAATTATTATGCTCGCGCGAGCGAGAGGGGGACGATCCGAATAAAACTCGGAGAATCGTTACACGGAGTTTCAGAGAACACAACTGCGGTGTGATACATCCTGCGAACGGTACACGCGGGCTTTCGCGATGCGTTCCTGTCGTCCGCCTCGCGCACGTATAACAAAGAGAGCATGTCAAGTAGCGTAGAGCGCCGCTGGCCGAAGGAGGGAATAACGTAAGAAAGCGCGCACGCGACGACGCGTCGGACACAATGGCGATTTCCCAAGCGATTGGCCGCTTTTCCCCTTGAAAAAACGAGGAAGCCGCTGCTGAAAAATCGCCGGGCATTTTTTCCGGGCGCTGACCCCGACGCGCGTGTGTGTGTGTACGTGTACGGCGCTGTGCGAACGATAGCATCGCGAGACGGCCTAAGTGTATACACCGTACACTGACGGTCTTGATGTAAACCGGTATTATGAGCCGCGGCGACGATTTAGCCGACGACGTGTGACACATCGCGCATACGTAATGCGCCCGTCGCGTTAATAACGACGCTAAAGCAGCTCTCTCTCTCTCTCTCTCTCTCTCTCTCTCTCTCTCTCTCTCTCTCTCTCTCTCTCTCTCTCTCTCTCTCCGTGTTCTCCCGGTGTATATGCTAAGCACACTGCAGCGCACGAGGGTGAGAACTGCAGGTAAAAAGTCAGGCGGAAAATATTCAATGTGTGTAGACTCGAGCGCTGTGGTTCGCGCGTGTGTGTGTAAAAAGGCGCGAAACGTGTAATCTGCAGATTGGGTTAATAGCAATGATGCGTCTGCATTAATCAGACGAGTTAATGTAATGTACCAGCACGTGCTGAATTAATACACGGAAGCAGCGGCTAAAGTGTTGGATTCGTAATCGTTATATGTTGTAATGGGCCGTGTTATTTCGATGATATTCAGTTATTGATGAACCCTGGTAGAAATGAGTCTAAGAACAGTCTAGTAACTGGCCAGTTCTTAGGGTTTAACCTAGTTACTACCTAATAAATTGCCAGTTCTTAGGGTCAATTCTACCAGGGAAGAATTCACGATGATTAAATTTTAATACCCAGAACACGCGGCGCGCGGATTAAATTTCCACGAAAAGAGGGCTCGTTTAAACCAGTGCAATACCTAGAATTCTGTAATGCAGCAATCCAGCGAGATAATATCATCATCGCAGTCTATGCGTTACGGAACCGTAAGCGCTCGCGCGCGCTCAAGCACAATGCAATACATGCGCGTCAACGGGTTCGTCGCACTCGGAGCAAGCGACATTGTCGTGTGCCAATAATAAGATCTCGTCAGATGGAAAGTATCTCCAAGTTCATCGCTCGTGGCAAACCCGTCGATTTGAATACGCTTATCGTGGGCGTGTGCATCCGAACAATATGTCCGAGCTAATAACCGTCCCAGCCGTCGCTCGTATTAATATTTATACAGACGCGCAAAGGGAGAAGAGAAAGAGGCTGATTTCTCGTGACTTTCAGAGCGGCTCGTTCTTCTAAGTCATTGTATGGATATGCTTTCCGCGTATTATGGCGCCTATTATGGTATGCGTACATGGGAGAAGCGGTCGTTGGCTCAGGGACACTATGCAGCTGGCCGTGTTGCGCGAATAAACGCTGCTATGTGTGTATTAATAAATCGCTGATGATGGACAGGGCCAAGATTGTTTCGAGGCAGCAATTGAAAGATTCGCAGGTTGTGCAGAGCAAGGGAGAGATATTCGAGAACGTAATCATGACGAGTGGATTGGCGCAGGGCTAAGGTTAATCGTAATGTGCGTTGGGTTGATTGGAAAGTGTTACGTGTGGTTTTTGCGCAGACGATTGAATAGTGAAAGTTGATTCAATATTCGTAAAAGTTAATTCAATTATTACTGCTCTTTGCTACACGTTGGAATAAAAATTTTTAATCAATTTTTCCTCTGAAATCTATTTATGCCAGCGAGAAACGAAATTCGCTGACTAGGTGTGTACTTTACGTTCGCAAATTACCTGTAAAAGCTTGATTTCATTTTCCAGTTATTCATCTCGCGTACAAGTCATACATTTGAAAAAGCCAGCGTGTGTATAAAAAAGTTGTATTTTTGCGCGGAGGAAACCAAATATCGAAACAAATCCCGGGAAATTTACGTAAAAATAATAATTCTGAATTGTTTATTTCTTGAAAATCTACCGGGCTTGAGCATTTTTTTGACAAACTGTATTTCGCGTTCACGGCACCCGTGAACAGTTTATTTGCTTGTTCACGAGTTATTCATCTCATCGCGGACGCTTCAAGCTACATTTAATATTAAAATTTTTTTCGAATTTTTCTACAAATTTCGCCATTTATATTTTTGACTAATTTCCGAGTGTTTATCTTTTGCCACGAATGTGAGCATCGCTGATGAAATTACCCAATTTCCAGGCGGGTCGTTTAATATCGAAAATATTGGATCACACTGTGTGCACTCAAGCTTAATTTTCGACAAACGTCGAAGAGTAAAAAAAAAAGACGAATATAATTCAAACACGTGACGCGCATTCGACTCATGCGCTTCTGTAAACACGAACTTTTTCCAGCACAGAATTTACATTACACTGCAACGGCAACTTTCATACACACATACGCGGATATTTAAACAAGACTCGCTTACAGCCAGCTGTGATATTTCACAAAAGGGTCAATAAACTCGAGGCGTCGCTATATAAATACGTGTAACCCGACTACCGTATACGTACCTGCCACGTGTGTTCCACCTGTTCGATCCTCGCCTTCGGGGGAAAGCTGACTCACCGACGAAAAACAAAAGTAAAACATAGCGTCAGCTCTTTCCTTGTTTACACTGAAAAAACACACCTACGCACAGAGAGTCACATAAAACTGCAGCTCTCGTCTCCGCGACGGTAATCCGATTTCGCGCGACCAACGGGCGGCTGTCGTAATCGTTTTCACTCGAGCGACTGTATACAGTGTGTGTGTGTGTGTGTATACGCGCCTTTAATTCTTTATACAGTCTTTTTCGTACGCACGCGGAGGAGCTGCAAATTTGACGGGGCTAAGAGGGCTCTTTTCGAGAGGCAGCCGGAAAAATGCGTTTAATGACGCGGTTTATGCGCTCCGGCTGTTTTACATCGGCGGCTAAGAGTTTTAGCGGCGGGAAGAGAGGCATGGGCGCAAAGGAATTTTAAAAGGGCTCTAAAAGCTTGCTGCTACTGTGTTTTTTACCACCGCTAGAGTCGATGCTTTCTGATGTACGTGCCTCGACTATATTTTTTCGAAAATTTCAACCCCACGGGAATTTTAAACAGTTGCTGAGTAAGGAGCCTTTGTAGTGCGGAAAAGGGGCTGTATATGAGGGTAATTTAAAAATAGGAGCGTGTGGCTTTTATCAATGCGTCTATTTTTTGACTGTTACACTCAAAATCTGGTGTTGCAAAGGATGAGAATATTTCCGACTGTGACGAGAGTGTGCTGTTATTTTTTGCCGAGATAAGTATACTCCGGCTCAGGCTTTAATTGACGGCTCGCGATGTCTAAAATTTAGAACGCTTCACACCTCCGGCCGTAATAAACTCGCGCTTCGTACAGCTCTTTAGTCATGCTTGGAAAAAAGTAGAAGCAGCGTTTTGACAGCTCCGAATCGTCGAGTTGACCGAGTCTCGCTTACGAAATTCTCAAAATAACCAAAAAACCCTCCAGTTCAGTTTCGAAGCATCCTCTCACGCCTAAAAAATAACTGCATCGATCGTTATCCACCGCAGTGCACAATAACACTCGTTTGTTCGCAATTGCTCGGCGGTGCTGCAAAAAGCGCTGGAAAGTGAGAGCTGCACGAGATAAAAAGCGGACAGAACACAACGCGAGCAGTCTGTGTGTACACGGCGCCATTGGAAAAAAGAGCGATATAGAGAGAGTGAGCCGTAGACGCCTGCACACACACGACGCGCAGTGCGTACGTGGCGGGCAATGGTCTAACGAGGGTACATCCTGCAAGAATAATAAGCTTGTTCCGTACGTGTACAATTGCCGGAAGCACGCGCTGACTCTGCGGGTCTCTATACTGCACGCATACGCGCAGCGTTGTACGGCGCCGCATATGACTGTCTCTCGCCTCCTCGAAGGTGTAGTGAGAGAAAAAGAGTCACACTGCATCTGTCAAGTGACGCGCACACGCCTGGCCGTGACGAATACGTGCTGGATGCTGTGAGAGGGTAATTGGGATCGAGCAGCTACTTTAAATATTTATGCGACGTTTTAGTAGGAGTTGGAAAATTCGGTGTCGGCGTAAGTGGTTGGTTGTAGGTTAAGTGTCGGTTATGCCGATGCTGTACACGGATACGTCTATACTAGCTGCAGGAAATTGGGTGAAATCTTTTTTAGTTACGGGTTGAGCCGCCGCTCGCGGGATGTGCGATTTCTCCGCGTTAATGCATGGACTCCAAGAAAATTACGGGATATTTGGACGGTTTTCACTTCGCCGGCGCGCGCGCAGGAATTCAGAAAATACCGAGCGAAAACCGCCTCTCGAACTTCCGGCCAACGGAGAGCCGCCGCAGCGTAAAAAGGGCATAATGTAAAAATCCGTTATCGCGCCGCGGACTACTGTCTGCGGGAGAACTGCTCGAGATCGTGCCGTAGCCGGTCGGACTCTAGGGTGTATTCCGAGATTCTCGAGACATAACGGAACGTTCCGATATGTAGTGCTGAAACGCAAAACGGAACGTTCCAATATAATCCGCTGTTGGCGCTGCTGGCAGTACTGCGAATCGTGAAAGTGCGCGAGCGTGACTTGCTGTAATCTCGTGTTCATACCGGCAACCATGTCCATGCAACGGGCCGAGATCCCTTTACAACTTTGCATGAAACAATAGTCGAATTATCGCTTTGCAGCTAAAATGTTCAGAACCAGGTCTTCACCACGTTTTAAAACCCGACGAGGCGATAACGAGACGAGACTCAAAACGATCAACGAAAACAGCAGCCAAAACCCCGGAGAGGCTTGCCGGTATGAACACGTGGTTACATAGCTAGTCGACCTCGCGCGCTCACGCAGTATCACGATTCGCAGTACTGCCAGCAGTGCCAACAGCGGATTATATTGGAACGTTCCGTTTTGCGTTTCAGCACTACATATCGGAACGTTCCGTTATGTCTCGAGAATCTCGAGACAAAACGGAATACACCCCTAGTCGTCATCGAGTCGCTGCGGCACAGCGACGAGTCGCGATTTCTCGCGGCGAAGAAGCGGAGGCGGCGCTGTATATTCTCTCCGCTCTGGATGCTGATCACGATCGCTCTCGAGGTTAAAGAAATTGGCCTGGGAAGAGAAATGTAACTGACAATATCCGCGGCTGTGTTTTCCCTTCGGGAGAGAGGGATAAAAAGACGATCTTTTTCACGCTCAAGCAGAGCTCGGTTTTAATAACGCCGACGTACGCCACTAAACTCCGCTGTTGAGTGAGCCCATGCGAATTCACCAAGAGAGAGAGAGAGAGAGAGAGAGAGAGAGAGAGAGAGAGAGAGAGAGTCAAGCTGCGAGAGGAGCAGTCGCGCTATCGGGCTATCTCTCCGCATGGCCGTCGCCGCCGTGTCCCTTTAGCGAATCGGCGTTGAATGCGCGCGAAAGAGAGAACGGCTCTTTTCACGGACACGGTTTGCCGATGCTATCTCCAAAGGAAAAGCTGCGACGGAACGACTGCGACGTGAAAGGGGCCAGCGGCGAAAAGCCCGCGACGGAGCACGGAGAGAGAGGGAGCTTGAATATTAATATTTTACGGCTCTTGAAGATTATATCTCTCTCATCGGCTGCCGCTGCTACACAGGGAACGAACTCGGATTAGGTGTCGCGGGATAGAGAGAGAGAGAGAGAGAGAGAGAGAGAGAGAGAGAGAGAGAGAGAGAGAGAGAGAGAGAGAGAGAGAGAGAGAGTGAGGCGAGGTGAGGAGAAAAGCCAAGAGGTCATTCGGTTTTTTGACTCGCTTAATTGAATCGCCGGTCCATTTCGCGGTTCATCACTCGACGAGCTCCCGGGACAATGGGCTGCGAACGAGAGGAATGGAGAAGAAAATCTGCGCGCTCTCTTTTTATTACGCGACTCTGCGCTCGCTGACATCTCGATGAGCGCGTCTACTCCGATAAAACGAGCTGTTATCTTCGTTTAAGTAAGTATTTTTCTCGAGTAGCTGCGGCGACGAGTCTATCGCTCGTCGGCGGAGGGGATTAAGAAACAAACTTCGAGGGTATGTATAAAAACCGACGCCAAGTTGCAGCCCCCGACGAGTTCGATTTTACCTCCCGCCGCGAAAAATGAAGTCGGCCCGCGGTTCGCGCGCGCAGTGATTAATTATTTTCCAGGAAAGCAACGGCCGCCGACGGCGGTTGCCTCCTCGAGTTGGCCGAAACTTTCCTGATATCCTAAAATCTCTGCCTCAGGCTCGATCTGCGCAACTCGCGAACTTTTTATACGTCCCTTTTATGACTTGTGTGCTGATCGAATCCGGCCTTTTAGCGATATCGAATAAGTCGAATCATCGCGGTTGGCGAAAAAAAACACTTCGTCTACGAAGCATAAAACGAAATTCCTAACGTTTTCCCTTCTTCTCTGGTGCAGCAGGTACGTCGCACACAATTATACAAAGCACAGCCGAGCGGCTCCAACGTTAAGTACACTTGCGCAATATTCAGATATACCTTCCGCGCGTGTCACCTTTTATGACGCGCTGAATGAGATGCACACCTGCAGTTACGTGTGTACAGCCTTTGAGCAGGGTTTCATGACCCTCGAGAGTTGAAACTCGAACCGACGCACTACTGTGTGCGATGCCTTTCTCCGCTAGCGCGCGCATTTTTATCGTCGTCGCGACCGACTGGAGAGCTGCACAGCTGCGAGCTACTCCTCGTTGCCTACGATAATAATACGCATCTCTAGGAAT
Organism: Nasonia vitripennis; assembly: GCF_009193385.2. Lineage (NCBI taxonomy): Eukaryota > Metazoa > Arthropoda > Insecta > Hymenoptera > Pteromalidae > Nasonia > Nasonia vitripennis. The sequence continues at coordinate 24,559,849 of NC_045757.1, read as the reverse complement.
AAAAGTCTCTCTCCATTGAAAGATTACGTACACTTTTATCCCCGTTCGGTACCCGATCAGGCTCTCGAGTCTCTTCCATAAATTTTGCAAATGTGACCAGCGGATTTGAATAGAAGATATCCCGGAGAAAGAGCTAATAACTCTCGCTTTCGCGCTCGAGTCGAGAGCAAAATAGTGCGAAGGAAACAATACTCGAGAGAGTCTAATCGCGTCGCGGCGGCCGATAGTGAAAGCCGAAGTTAGCCCTCCGCGCGCAGAGAGCGCAACTTGGGGGTTTGCTCCGTGGCATAATAGATTTTAGCGTGTATTCATTATAAGGCGGCGGCGGCGGCGGCAAGAAACTTCGGGACAAAGAAGTATGGAATCTAGTTACAGAGGCCGGTGCAACACTGCAGCGGCAGCAGCTTCACGCCTCGTTGCAGCCGCGGACGTGAGAGAGCGGTTCTTTATGAACTTGCGTAATTTATCTAGTACAATGCCGTTAATCAAATTTCAATTGTGCCGATTTCCATTGAGTAACAGTTAGCGCGCTGCGGGAGAGAATCGCCAATTCGATACGCAGCACGTATTCGAGCGCTAATGAAATCGTTAGCGAGCCGCTTGTTGTACATTTGATTAACAAGTTCTCTATATTCGCGTATTGCCTCGAAAAATGAATTTTCAACTAAGCTCGCGGGAGTTGCATAAACAAGAGCTGCGGCCTTTTCATCACGGAAAATGCGGCGGATATTAAGCCGACTAAGGCATAAACTGCAGCGGCGGCGGTAAAAGGATCCCTAGCATATAGCTTCCGAAAAAATCCGCGTTTTTACAGGCTCGTCGCGTGCGTGCCCCGAAAAAGCCAGCGGCAGAGTTACAAACTGTTTATCGGCGAAAGCCACACTCGCGCGCTCGTGAGCAAATTCAATCCGTTGCGATCATTTAAATCTGCCTGTTTTGCATTTAAAACTGCTATGCGCCGATTGGATTCGATGTTTTTTCTCTCGCTCTCTGGCCAAATCGTCGGAGCGAAATTAACGCAACGGACGCGCGCGAGCGGCGCGTGTAAACTCGCGCCGAATTTATTTTACCGGACGCAGAGCATAACTTTTCTTTTATCGTTTGACCATTGGCTCGGACTTGCCTCCTGCGTGTATTTATTTTCCCGCTGCGCCAAAGGTATGCGTGTATTTTCTTCTCCGCGTATACGATTACACCTGCTTGCGTTACATTATCTACGCCGCGTTAATTCGCCTCTCTCTGCTTCATCTGCATTTTAATGATTCGAAAAATTATGAACGGCGAAAAATGGGAGATAGATAACGCGTGTACGCGAGATGTCTGGAAAAGAGACCAATTAGCGCGCGCGTATTGCTCGCGAGTGACGAAATGCCGGGCGTTTCTGAAAGAGGAGAAGAAAAGAAATGAGCTGGCGAGAGATTGTCCTTCGCTGCTGCCAGACTGCTATCCGTCTGGGAGAGGGTATTTTGTATCCTGTCGGCAGCGGCGACGGCTAAAGGATCCCTTATCGCATCCTTTGGGAGGAAACAAAAACGCACGGCACACCGCAAAGCTGAGAAGCGCGAGATAACGCGTCCGAAGCGCAAAAAATCCCTGACAGACACACGCGAGGGAGATGCGCCGCTGGAGAGACGTATGTATAATTAACAAAAAGGGTAAAGTCCAGAGAGAGAGGGAGAGAGAGAGAGAGAGAGAGAGAGAGAGAGAGAGAGAGAGAGAGAGAGAGAGAGAGAGAGAGAGAGAGAGAGGAAGATAAGGATGGAACGAAGTGTATGCGCGTTTCTTGAAAACTGATGAATTGCTGCGTGCTGTTTTTGTTGGAAAAAATTTAATAAGAGCCAATGAATGCCAAGGTTATTTCGTCAGACGATAAAGTCGTTTTCGCTCCATTTTACGCCGCGTCAACTTCAGTTATATCCCGGCCTGCTTAATGTTTTTCCGAAACATATCTCGACATAATTTCAATCAAGACCCGTAGCTCAGACATTCACGCCGAGCTAGATTTTCATTACGCAAGCTCCTCTCGTTTGCGTAATTGATTCGCAATTAGCTTCTACACGCCTTTCATACCCAACGTACCGAGTCCCTATATAATTGTTGCCGTGTCCTCGTCGGGGAATAAAACGTCTCTCGCACAAACTAATTCGCCAAAGCCGTCATCAGCAGTCTACTCGAAATTCAACCCTTTGTCTTTCTCGCTCGAGATTTCGCTCTTAAAACAGGCGCTTATTATCTGTAGACGCACAGCGCGCCATATTCAAGGAGTTATTTCAAATTCGATCGTAATTTTTCGAAAGCATCCCGGCGAGCACCCGCGAGATTCCGCGGACGCTAATCCTTCTCCTCTCGGCATATTTCCGCGATACATGCACTTGGAAAGTCGGCACACTCTCTTTATGGCCGACGAATGAGAATCCGCAAACGCGCGTCGATCCGAAATAGACGATCGATCGTCGGCGCGAGCTGTCGGCGGAATGACGAGAGGCACGTGAGGGTATCTCTACTCCTGGGAGAGCGAAAGAGAAAAATCCCGCGTACGGCTGTCGCGCGCGCGAGAGGAGAGGAATTCCTTCCGCTAAAAAGTACGAGGCGACTTGATCTCGTGCGCGTCCGTGTCTTCCCGCTGGTATTTATCGAGAGACGAGTCGGACGTTAATCGTTCTTGTATACTGTACTATACTGTGGGACAAGTTCAGCGTTCGTTCGTCTTTTGAAAATTCAGATCCACACGGAAAAAAGTGTCTGAATACGGATTCAGTAGCGGTTTTGGACTGACCTATACCGCTCGAGCTTGCCGGCTCTCTAACATAGTCGTTGTTAAATATACGAAAAGTCCCTCTCTGGTCTTCCGCGGGCAGTGCCGTCTTACTCTAAATCTATAATGTTATTCCTTGTGGCTAAAGCCGTTTCATCGCAATAGTATCAAAATATACCCCGGTGCAGCAGAAGAGCTACCTGCAGTATAGCCTGTTTCGCTTTTGATCGAAAAAATGTGTTTTTTCTTTCCAAAACCGCAATAAAAGCCGCAGAGAGAGAGAGAGATAGAGAGAGAGAGAGAGAGAGAGAGAGAGAGAGAGAGACCGGGAGGGCCAAATTCGATCTTCGAATCAAAGATCGGCAATAGATCCGCGCCAGGCAAAACACGACGCAAATTGAAAACAACAAACGAAGAAAGCCAACAGAATCACGAATACAGAGAGAGACATTTGAAAGCTCGGATCGGATCGGATACAGAACTCACAGCAGCAGCAGTATAGCAGCAGCAGAGCGACATCGAGTATACACGCACACACAGGCTACACACTATAGAGCGGTGTAGCCGCTCGCGGTCCAGCCTCGTCGACGTCGTCGTAGCAGAGGCCGCCGCAGAATGTTCGGGAATTGATTGAATCAGGCCAGCTCCTATGTATCTGTGTGTGCGCGCGCGTGTGTTCGCGAGCTTCGCGGCGGTGGCGGCGGCTATGATTGAAGTCGCCATTCCGCGGACCATCGCCTCCCGGAGAAACGTGGCGGATATCGGCCGCTCGAGTAATTGGAATTTCGCCTTGCCACCCCCGCACTTTGTAAATGCCGCGTGTCCTCTCCGCGCGCGCCGGGATATCGCACGTAAGAGACGAGAGGGATAACGATAAGGAGCGACTATATGCGAGAGATAGCGCAGTGTAAGACGTCATGCGAGATCGCAGGAAAGCTGAGAGGAATACCGCACTGCTGATGTGTGTTCTCTCTCGTGGTGGGAGCTTTTGATAAGGCGCCTTTGTCATTCGATGCGTGTTATGCTTGCAATTCGCCGCTTCAATTCGAGTCTTTTTTTTTTGCTCGTTTCATCGCCGAAGCGTTGTCATTGACGCTCTCGTATAAGTCGCGAAAAGCATTTCCCGGTACAGAGTCTCCATGACTCACGATCTCAGGATCGACCGTTAAAAACTCTCATTGCGCAATACCGTAGCTTCACTCGGCAAACAAAATATTTACAAACCCACCTGCAGCGCGGTTATCGTTAACCTAACGATACACCGCCTGGCCGATTGCAAAACCGCACAGTAACGCAATTCGCCGTGTAAAAAAGCCGATCGATCGGCATAGCGAATCGATTAGCAACGCCTATCGACGCGTCACACATCTGCTTAGCGACTTTCGGCGAAGGGTATCACGCGCCAGAAAGAGAAATCTAGCGCTCGACTGCATCGGCGATGATGCAGTGCGGTCACGTAGAGGGAAAGCCCGTCGATTAGCCGACTCCGATCTCTCGGGGGATGACTTCTCCGAGATCTGGACCTCCTTTCGACGGAGCTGCAGCGGCAAAGAATGAGAGAATCTGCTCGGACGAGAGAATTAGAGCCTCGTCGTGGGGCGATCTTTCGAAATTGCTCGATTGTTAAACCGCCGCAGTGCTGAACTCGCCGATTTTCGAGTCTCGAGCTTTTTGTTCGGTTCTAAAAGAAACTACTTTTTTTTAAACCAGTAAAATGCCTACAATGGTAAAACATCTCCCTACGCGTGTATACAGCGCAGCAGACACAGTCGTAACGGCTAATGTAGCGGCGCAATATTCACTTATCATGTAGCCCGCGCGGGCACATAACCGTAAAAAAAGCAAACACACAGCAGCGAGAAGCGCTCACGCGATCGGCCAATAAAGCGTCGATCAATCGTAAAGGAAAGCCTCTATTCCCCCCGATTAAAATTCGAAGCTTTCGTTTCATCTGCAAAGTGCCAAGGGCGAGGGCGTAGCGTACGGACGAGCGCGTGTTTCTCTTATTTTGCGGACGATCGCGCGGGCAAATGATCCGCGACGGCCTGTGTGTGTGGTGTGCAGTACATCAGAGGCCTATAGTGCAAAAGTTAATCAGGAGTATACACCGGCAAACGGAGCGTGATGAGCACGTTTTCTTTTGTTTGTCGCTCGGAGCGGTGGGGATTTTTATGCCGATCGTATTAATTGAGAACGACTTCTCCGGAAAATCGTCGGGCTCGCTCCTTTGTCAGCAGATATTGCCTTTTCAGCTCGGCTGCAGTGGAGAAGGTTTTGTACAGGCGTAATTGAAAACGATAGTGGCGGAATGAATTGAATCAGACAGGGGCGGAGGAGGGGAGAGGAAATTTTTCCGGAATGTTCCGTCGGCGAATCAAGCGGGAGTGTTCTGGTTTCTGTTGAGCGGTCCAGAAGTCTTGGATGGTTTAATGCAATACACTTTAATGCTTCTATCTTTTTCATTTTTCTAAAATCCTCTTATCGATTCCAACGTTTCCTTTCGAAATTTCCACAACCGTAAAACATCGAATATCGCAGAACCAGCCCAACGCAGCAGCTGCACGGAGGCAAAACATCGGTTGCAGCAGCGTCGCGGCTCAAAGTAAAAAAAGGGAATAAAAATCAGAGGGAGCGGAGGAGAGACAGCGAGGGATTCGCGAATTTTCCGCATTCATCCCATCAGCAGCAACTAGGCTCTCATCGGTCGAATCGATCTCGTCGAAGTCGCGCGCGGTTTTAATGAGCAGCGCACTCGAAGCGTCCGCCGCATTGATCATCACTTTTTTTTCCGACGCGAGGGCGCGCGCGCGCAAGTCGATGCTAATTGGCGCTTCGTCAAAAGTTATGCGCGCGCGAGCCGCCGACTTTTTCCCCCCGATCGCTTTTCGCATTATGCGCCAGCGCGAGGATTATACGATCCGCGCGTACTCATTTAGCCGAGCGCGCAGTGTGTGTACGCGCGGAGGAGATGAAGAGGAAAGCCGCGCGCGGTAATGATGTTTCGCGATATTTTGCGCGCGCTAGGATGTGCAATCAATCGCCAGTGTTTTTAAGCTCGCGTATAATTCGCTCGTTCGCTCGAGCGAAATTCGATTGATTCGCGGAAGAATATAAGAGTAATTTTCGAATGCAAATCCGCGCCGAGGCGAAAACCATTCTAATCATGAAGTTTCGCTCTCGTAACAACGCTGGGGGAGCTCGCGGGATAAGTGTCGCGGGGACGTGGATACAGCGCACATGTGTCGTCGTAGGTGTGGAGAGTCGTTGCAGCAGCGACGACGACGACGACGGCCTCGAAATTTGCATTAATATTGCAGCGCGCGCTAGTTCACCCGGACGAACGTATAAAGCGCGTCGTGACACTGCGGCGCAGGAAAAAATAAAGGAGAAGGACGCGCGCTGCTCGGCATACAAATGCGCCTCCCTCTTCCTCCCCCTCGTGACAACGACTCTTGCCTTATCTCTTTTATATCCGATGTCTCTTGTTTTTCCTTCTTCTTTTTACATTGTTTTTGGAGGCGAGGCCGATCGTGGAATTGGGGAAAACGGCGTGAAGTAATCCATATTGCCTAAGTAGTAAAGCTTGACTGACGCGCGAGTGATTAGTCGCTAAGTTTAATTCGATTTCCGATGTATGCCCGCGTATCATACGAGAGACAGGCTCGCTTTGATAATGACTCTGAAGCTGCGGCTGTAGGGAATTTTATTGCGAACTGGCGAAACAAAAGATCGTATGGGTTATGACATTTCGAGCGAAGAATTGAACTTAATCGCGGTTAAGGTTTCAAAAGAGAAATATAACGTGGCCGTAATTACAGCTATCCGCGCTCGCGGCGGCCGCTTACGGAATATGACTTTTCCGACAGCGAATAAAAGTTTAACTGCCCGAAAAGCCGGACACACAAAATTTCGGTTCTCTTTACGGGGAGAGAGATTAAATTTAAAGGTCGTCTCCCTCTCCCTCTCTCTCGCTCTCGCTTGAATTTCTGCTTCTGAGAAGCCGTTCGTTTCGTTTCGTTCGGCTCCGTCGATACTTCCCAGGCAATAAAAATCCCGGGCCGTGCACGCTAGCCGCGATTTAATGCCTCGTGAAACGACTGCGGCGTACATACCTATGTAGGTCATAAACCTTAATTTTTACTTAAAATCTGTATCGCCGAGCGCTACGCGCTGCACACGAAAGGAAGAAAAAGTCTCTCTCGGCGTTCGTTGCTCTTTTCGATCCTTCTTTTTTATTCCGCTGTTGTACCCGGTATAGCTGTACACCTCGACTTCTGACCTTGCGCGTAAGCGGCACGTGCGCCGGCGCAGCCGCTATGCAGTTATATTTTTCCTTTTTCGAGATTGACGCTATTCAGCTCCGCGCGATCTGTTCCTGGAATCGGTAAACACAGAATTAGAATACACGCCGCGGAGTTTAGTGCTGTTTAAATATAATTCAGCGAGGAAAGGCGAATGGAGAAGCGAATTCGCCGCTCGGGAATTAGAAGCTGTGGGTAAATAATTGCGCTCGAAATGTAGGCGCTAGAGCGAGAGAGCTGGACGCCGCAGCGGCGACTACTTTTACAACCCAATCATTTACCACTTTCTTCTTCGCCGCAAACAGGTCTCCGCGGCGCATAGAAATCCTGCACGCGATTTTCATCGTTAGGTGTACGAATGATGGCAGTCGTGTGTGTGTGTGTGTATTGGTGTCCGGCGAAGTGGGTCATTCTCGGTGCATATAATTCGATTAGTACAGGCTCGCAGACGATGTTCCGTTAAATTCTGCGAGCGAGCGAGCAGTATGTGCCCCGTAATAGCGCGAGCCGAGCATGGCCGGCATATATCGCGTCTTGAGACTCGGCGCCGACTCGGCGAGAGAGTGATTCTACACTCGAGAATTTCAAAGTTCACTTGTGACGCTCATCTCGCGCCTGGCGCTTTATGATGTTTTATTCAAGGAATAACTCGCAGCGCTTTGACGAGATGGGAATCGCGAACTTTGACCCCGAGAGCTCGCGGGTTATTGGGTATGCACGCGTATGTAATAGACGTGTTTTTTTCCATCGATTACACGCTATATACGAGATAGTCCGTGGTATAATGACTTTGATTTTCGACATTGGCTCGGATTGCGCGCGGAAAAAGTTTTTCCGAATCGTGTGCACGGCGACTCGAATTCCAAACTGCAAACAAAAGGGATCGGAATTAAAGGTCGCGCCGCGTTATCTTGATTATAGCCAATTAAAGTAACTAGATATCGCGGCCGAGAACGGGGCAGCGAGAGTAATTGAGTCGCATGAAAGATAATATTATTAGCTTTAATCCTCACCCCCCTTTGCAGCGTCCTCGTGTATGTGAACGAGCTACCTATACAGGATACGAGATTGCGAAACCGCAATGAGAGTTTCCAGATTTTTCGCTGCAGCGATGTATTACGAGAGGAAACTATGCAAAAGCACGACGAGGACGTAATACAGTGGTGCTAGATTTTCCGAATCTTTCTACATCGCACACTGTACCACAATATAGGTCCAGCGGTCAGATATCGACGTTGCACCGTGCACAGGGCAGTGCGTTCCGGCCTCTTATCAATCGATTTCTACGCGGCAAAGGAGTCAGCGAACGGAGGCATGCATTGGAGCATGGCGCGCGCTACGGCTCTCGAAATCGAAGCCGCGAAACCGTTACGAATCGCACTGCGCGCCGCTCGCTCGGCGCGGAACGGTGAAAAAAGAGTGCGTTCTCGCGGATATAGCTTTCCGTAAGCCGTCTTATAATGCAGTGTACAGGCTGCTCTGTTGGTCGAGGGCGCGCTGGAATTTCCGGTTGTAATGGACGCGAGATTGAGCGACGGTTGTGTGAAAATGGATTACGAGATTGTTAGACTTTTGCGTTCGTGTAACGGTAGTTGTTGTGGCCTCGAAAGTCGACGTCGCAGACGATAATATCGCGTACAGTGAGAGATCCGTATACGGATGACCGCGACCGACGCTATCCGAGTTCAGACTATCGTGTTGCGTTTTCTTCCGATTATGTTAATCAAGCTCATTCCAGCCATAAGATTAAATTCTTTAAAATCGTACTTTAACTCCTATCATATCAACGCGTAGAAGTGTCGGATGACAAAAATGAAAGGACTGCGAAGCTCCTGCGATGTGTAAGTGCGAAAAATGTGCGGAGGAAAATAAGAGAAAGAAGTTACCGACGGCGAGAGTTACGTCTTGCTGGTGATATGCGAGGAAACGAGTAGTAAGTTAGATTATAGGAGGAGCGAAGCTGGGAAGAGAATAAAAGCAAATGTCTGTCTCTTCCACACTGGCGAGCCAACTGAATGGCGGATAAAAAGCCCAAAGACTCGCGTCGTAAAAAGCAGGACGTGCATTAACGCAAATGTTATGTAGGTTAGGACGGCGAGAATTTTCTTCTATCCTCAAAATCGTCTTTTATCTTATTAAACAATGCGGCTCCCTGAGCGAGACGACAGCATAAATGTTCTTCCTTATTGCAATGAAAAATTCCAAAAGAAAAGTTTAATGCCTCAAGCTTCATCTCGCGCAACGCAAGAAAGAAGTTAAGAGCAAAACGAGCGTTATTTCTATATTTCGAGAGAGAGAGAGAGAGAGAGAGAGAGAGAGAGAGAGAGAGAGAGAGAGAGAGAGAGAGAGAAAGAGAGAGAGAGAGAGAGGGAGAGAGAGAGAGAGAGAGAGAGAGAGCGGCATTAGCAAAGTCGAGAAAGCATGAAAGACGAGTACGGAGAGGAAGAAGCCAGAATAAGGACTGTACACGCAGCGAGGTCGGAAGTTATCGTAAAAATTAGCCCACGACAGCAGCGGGCCGTTGCTGCTGCTGCGAGGGTCATTATCCCGCTGCTTTTTCAATTAAAAAAGTTCGAGAGATCTTCCGGAGGCGATAACGTTTTCGTTTCGAGTCACGGCGAGGCTCCCTTTACTCCTCTCCTCGACTACTTTTATTTTCGCCTCGAGGATACGTGCGCGGATTTTTTCCGATACAGGCGCGCGCATGTCTCGCGCCGGAAAGGTAAAGGCTGCACTTTTGACTTTGACGCTATACTCGTATATAATCTCGCTTAAATGCGCCTTGACTTTCTTTCTTTCTCCGAGTGCAGCGCAGATTCTCCGGAAATAAAGTGGCTTTGCTTGCCCGGATTTTTCTCTGCCTTCGTTATGTTATATGAGCTTTCAAAGGGGGGTTTGGTGTCATTGAAAATTTAGACTAAAACTTTAAATATTTCAATGTAGTAACTCTGTTTTTAACGACGCTCTCCTTTTCTGTTTCAGGTAAGCGCTCGGATGATCACACGCGAATGAAAAGCCTGTCGCAAGCTCGTAAGTAAATTATATCCTAAAGGCAGCTCCTGCAAAAAGCGACGCAGCGCCGAAATGACACGATAGCCCCGCACAATGTCCAGCTAATCTGCTTAAGTGAATATCCCACTACTGCTACTATATCTAGCGGGGACTGTCAATCCCCTCAACAGAAGCATATACCTCCTGGATGAAACTCCAAAAAAGCACTATTTAAAAAACATAGGAATCCCGCGCAGACAACGAGCAGCAGAGCAGTCTATCGACGGTTGCTATTGGTACCGAGATTGCTTATCTATGTATACAACAACGCGTAAGGTACAGAGGAACATCGACGAAACGAAAACCGCAAAGTCATGCATCCGCAACCAGGTCTCGCGCGCGCGTTCTACGTATCCCGTGTCGATATATTGCTGTGCTTTCGGTCGATGTGCGGTGCAGGGCGTACAGAGAAGAGAGGGAGAGATAGAGGCAGGATCTACTTGCGTTAGCCCACTTAAAGGCAGCGGCAGCTGCGGCTCGAATCAGCGGCTCTATTGTTCTCCGGGTATATCGCGCAATCGTGCGGTTATTGCTTCGCTGACGATGATACGCCGCGCATCTACAGGACCAACAGGTATCCCGTGATTGGCCCTTCCAGAGCTCGCCGGCGATTGCGACCTTCTTGCTGCTGTGTGTATCGATCGCTGCGGCGGGTTATAATAACACAACTTGGGTTATTCGTCGGGACTCGCGGACCCGAGCTAGTCCGTACATTTTACTTGCAAAACCGCGAGTAGTAGTAGCGGTGGTCGGTACACACTACACACACATTGCACACGTAGACCGAGCGACGGAGATTGGAATATGGGCCAGTGGCCGGTCGCGTCCGATAGTATCGGATATCTGTCGGAGGGAAACGCTTACGGGAATTACCTTCCGTCGAGTGTCCGGTCGATGTTGTCGGAGGCCCTGACAACTTGTCCGACTGCAGTATGGACAAAAGACGACGGCGGCGCGACGGGAGGGATCGAGATTGCGCGCGCCGAGAGATCAAATGTCGGATAATCCCATTATGCTGGCTTCGGCTCACGTCTCGTTATTTAGATAACGCGCTCGTACACGCATTACAGTTTCGCGAGCGTCTGAGAAATTCAAAAAAGAAAAATTAGCATCCGTCGTTTGATCCGCGTTTTCATCTCCGCGCGCGATTCCCTCTCGGCTTTCGTTTTCATTAATTCTCACCCTTTCTCGATTGCTCCCTTTTCCCCCGCTTTGTACGCAGAAAATACGTTACACGCGTAAAGGTATACCTGTACAATTGTCTTTTCTCTGTGCTCTCCTCGCCCCAACGCGCGGCATTTCATTAATTCTCCCCGTGTATTTCTAATGTCCAGCGCTCGCTGTTCTTTCATCGATGCCTTTTAATTTCAAAAATATTTTTAATGAAATCTATAACCCTGGCTGGCGCCCGCTGATGAGTACAATACACGAAAGTGCTGCTCTTTTTTAATTAAACTCGACCTCCGCCGCGGAGGAGGTATAAGTTTCACCGGACTTTTTGCGTGCAAGCGAGACTCGGTATACGTTGCGCACACAAGGGTTTAAGGTTTCTCTCCGCTGGCCGCGGGGGTGGAATTTTATTCGGAATTTAATATTTCCCCCTCTGTGCGAAGCCTTGCTTTTTCTCGCGCGTGTACACGCCCAACTATGTACGTGAATTTCGAAAGGGACGTAGCAATAGTATAGCCAATAAAATTTGAACCAGCAGCAGCAGTCGCGTCGCACAAAGCGATTAGCCCATCGGACCTCGAAATTTTTGACCCGCATTCGCGGACACGCGAGAGCTCGAAACGGTTAGCCGCAGAACCGCACCAGCATTGTGTTCCAGTCCCTCACTCGTACTGCTGCAGCTCTCTCACTCTCTCGAAAACGCGCCCCCGCTCAAAATCGTGTTTGCGATTCGGCCAGCGGCAGCGGTGGCTTCATTAAACCGAATTATGCGCATTAGAGTGCCACATCCTGCGCTGTGGTCAGCTGAAAATTTAATGGCCGGGCATTTTTTATGCGCGCGCGAGCCTGTTGTGCTGTGCCGAGCCGGCGGGCGTATGTACGGTGAATTAAAAATAGACGCGGCTGCAAGTGCAGAGAGAGAGAGAGAGAGAGAGAGAGAGAGAGAGAGAGAGAGAGAGATTTAGATTTAGATTTTAGATTTAATTGTTTCTTTATTGTTGTACATTGTGTTGTACATATACAATTATAGTATATTATAAAAAGAATAACAATTTTGTGTAAGGGTGCTAGTGGGTGTGAAATGGAATGAAGTGAAATGAGATGAATGAGAATGTGTGTATGTTTGTGTGATGTTTATGTGTTTTCCAGATTGAAGAAGTAATTTTTAGCTGCTTGTTTAAAGTATGATATGGATAGTGTGTTGCGAAGATGAGATGGAAGGCTATTCCAGAGGTAGGAGGCGCTGATGAAAAAAGAATTCTTCAGCGTCTCCGTCTTGAAGGACGGGATGTCCAGTTGAGTCACCTGACCCCTCACAGGCCTGAGCGCGACGTGGAAATAAAAATAGGCTAATAGATAAGTAGGTATTGAGGTGTTGAACATTTTTCTTAGAAAACAGGCCATGAAGTATTTCCTACGTCCGGCGGTGTTAAGCCATTGCAGCTCACGCCTGTAAGGGGGGATGTGCTCGTCCCTCCTCAGACCGTAGATATAACGGATCCCCGTATTGACAAGCCTCTGCAGTTTTAAGTCAAGTTCCTGAGTCAGGTCGCAGTAAGCAAGTGAGCAATAGTCAATGAGGGGAAACAGGAGTGCTTGCACTAAATGTTGGCGCAATCTAAGGCTAGTGCTTTTCCGAAAAAAATAGAGACGGTACATTAAAGAGTGAGCACGTTTACAAATTTGTGTAACGTGTTCTTTCCACGTAAGTTTGGAGTCAAGTACGAGAGAGAGAGAGAGAGAGAGAGAGAGAGAGAGAGAGAGAGAGAGAGAGAGAGTTTAGATTTAGATTTATTAGATTTATTTGGCGTACAATATGTTGTACGATAAATTGTATACAGCAGGAATAGTAGTACAGCAAAAATGTGTATTGTGATAGTATGATAATGTGAAGATGGGTCAAGCGAGAGTGTGTGAGTGTGTGCGTTTGCGTGAATGTGTACAAGCGTGTGTGTGTGTGCGTTTGAGTGAGAGAGAGAGAGAGAGAGAGAGAGAGAGAGAGAGAGAGAGAGAGAGAGAAGCGTTACGTTGCGCGATGACGAGGTAAAAATTGCAGGGGAGCTGAGCTCTTGGGGACGTTATTAAATTGGTTATTGCGTTTTCGTGCGATGTGATGATTAAAACGTTATGGATTTTTCAATGTAAATTTGCGAAATAATAATACCACATACCTATTGCATAAACCGATGTTCGCACCACGCACCGCGTATACCGAGTCTCTCGCTTGCACGCAAAAAAGTCCGGTGAACTTATACCTCCTCCGCGGCGGAGGTCGAGTTTAATTAAAAGAGCAGCACTTTCTGCATTGTACTCAATAAAGGGCGCCAGCCAGGGTTGATCATTAAAAATATTTTGAAATTAAAAGCATCGATGAAAGAACAGCGAGCGCTGGACATTAGAAATACACGGGAGAATTAATGAAATGCCGCGTTAAAGGAGGAGAGCAATATGAGAAAAGACACTGTACAGGTATACCTTTTACGCGTGTAACGGCTTTTCTGCGTACAAAGTGGGGAAAAGGAGCACCGAGAAAGGGCAGGAGAATTAATGAAACGAAAAGCCGAGAGGGAATCGCGCGCGGAGATGAAACGCGATCAAACGACGGATGCTAATTTTTCTTTTTGAATTTCTCAGACGCTCGCGAAACTGTACGTGTACGAGCGTTATCTAAATAACGACGTGAGCCGAAGCCAGCATAATGGGATTATCCGACATTTGATCTCGGCGCGCGTATCTGATCCTCCTGTCGCGCCGCCGTCTTTGTCCATACTTCGCAGTCGGACAAGTTGTCAGCTCGACAACATCGACTGACACCTGACGGAAGCAGGTAATTCCCGTAAGCGTTTCCTCCGATGATATCCGATACTATCGGACGCGACCGGCCACTGGGCCCATATTCCAATCTCCGTCGCTCGGTCTACGTGTGCAATGTGTGTGTAGTGTACCGACCACCGCTACTACTTACTCGCGGTTTGGTAAGTAAATGTATGGATTCAGCTCGGGTCCGCGAGTCCCGACGAATAACCTGCCAGGTTATTATAACCCGCCGCAGCGATCGATAATACCGCCAGCAGCAAGAAGGTCGCAATCGCCGGCGAGCTCTGAAGGGCCAATCACGGGATACCTGTTATCCTGTAGATGCGCGGCGTATCATCGTCAGCGAAGCACAACCGCACGATTGCTGATATACCCGGAGAACAATAGAGCCGCTGATTCGAGCTGCAGCTGCCGCTGCCTTTAAGTGGGCTAACGCAAGTAGATCCTGGCCTCTATCTCCCTCTCTTCCTCTGTACGTTCTGCACCGCACATCGACCGAAAGCACAGCAATATATCGACACGGGGATACGTAGAACGGGGCAAGCAAGCAAGGAGACCTGGTTGCGGGATGCATGACTTTGCGGTTTCGTTTCGTCGATGTTCCTCTGTACCTTACGCGTTGTTGTGATACATGTATAAGCAATTCGGTACCAATAGCAAACCGTCGATAGACTGCTCTGCTGTCGTTGTCTGCGCGCGGATTCCTATGTTTTTAAATAGTGCTTTTTGAGTTTCATCCAGGAGGTATATGTTTCTGTTGAGGGATTGACAGTCCCCGCTAGATATAGCAGCAGTAGTGGATATCCACTTAAGCAGATTAGCTGGACATTGTGCGGGCTATCGTGTCATTTCGGCGCTGCGCTGCTTTTTGCAGGAGCCGCCTTTAGGATATAATCTACTTACGAGCTTGCGACAGGCTTTTCATTCGCGTGATCATCCGAGCAGCTTACCTGAAACAGAAAAGGAGAGCGTCGTTAAAAATAGAGTTAATACATTGAAATATTTTAAAGTTTTAGCTCCAAATTTTCAAATGACACCAAACCCCTTTGAAAGTCTTTTCTTTGTAACATAACGAAGGCAGAGAAAAATCCGGGCAAGCAGCCACTTTTTATTTCCGGAGAATCTGCGCTGCACTCGAGAAAGAAAGAAAGTCAAGGCGCATTTAAGCGAGATTATATACGAGTATAGCGTCAAAGTCAAAAGTGCAGCCTTTACCTTTCCGGCGCGAGACATGCGCGCCTGTATCGGAAAAATCCGCGCACGTATCCTCGAGGCGAAAGCCAAAAGCAGTCGAGGAGAGGAGAAGGGAGCCCCCGCCGTGACTCGAAACGAAAACGTTATCGCCTCCGAAGATCTCTCGAACTTTTTAATTGAAAGCAGCGGACGACTCCTCGCAGCAGCAGCAACGCATTCGCTGCTGTCGTGGGCTAATTTTACGTGATAACTTCCGACCTCGCTGCGTGCAGTCCTTATTCTGGCTTCTTCCTCCTCCGTACTCGTCTTTCATGCTTTCTCGACTTTTACACGCCGCCTCTCTCTCTCTCTCTCTCCCTCTCTCTCTCTCTTCTCTCTCTCTCTCTCTCTCGAAATATAGAAATAACGCTCTGTTTTGTTTTAACTTCTCTTAAGGTGCTGAGATGAAGCTTTGGAGGCATTAAACTTTTCTTTGGAATTTTTCATTGCAATAAGGAAGCAACATTTATGCTGTCGTCTCGCCCAGGGAGCCGCATTGTTTAATAAGATAAAAGACGATTTGAGGATAGAAGAAAATTTCGCCGTCCTAACTCTACACATTTGCGTTAATGCACGTCCTGCTTTTACGACGCGAGTCTTTGGGCTTTTTATCCGCCATTCAGTTGGCTCGCCAGTGGAAGAGACAGATTGCTTATTCTCTTCCCAGCTTCGCTCCTCCTATAATCTAACTTACTACTCGTTTCCTCGCATACCATAAGACGTAACTTCGCCGTCGGTAACTTCTTTCTTATTTTCCTCCGCACATTTTTCGCACTTTACACACGCAGGGTTTCGCAGTCCTTTCATTTTGTCATCCGACACTTCTACGCTGGATATGATAGGAGTTAAAGCAATACGATTTTAAAGAATTTAATCTTATGGAATGAGCTTTGATTAACATAATCGGGAAGAAAACGCAACACGATAGCTCCTGAAACTCGATAGCGTCGGTCGCGGTCATCCGTATACGACCCTCACCGTATCGCGATATTATCGTTCATACTGCCGACTTCGAGGCCAACAACTACCGTTACACGAACGCAAAAGTCTAACAACTTCGTAATCCATTTTCACACAACCGTCGCTCAATCTCGCGTCCACAGCAACCGGAAATTCCAGCGCGCTTCCCGACCCCCAACAGAGCAGCCTGTATTAATCGCATTATAAGACGGCTTACGGAAAGCTATATCCGCGAGAACGCACTCTTTTTTCACCGTTCCGCGCCGAGCGAGCGGCGCGCAGTGCGATTCGTAACGACGCGGCTTCGGATTTCGAGAGGAGCGTAGCGCGCGCCATGCTCCAATGCATGCCTGTTCGCTGACTCCTTTGCCGCGTAGAAATCGATTGATAAGAGGTCGAACGCACTGCCCTGTGCACGGTGCAACGTCGATATCTGACCGCTGACCTATATTGTGGTACAGTGTGCGATGTAGAAAGATCTCGGTAACGAAGCACCACTGTATTACGTCCCGCCGTCGTGCTTTTTGCATAGTTTCCTCCGTAATACATCGCTGCAGCGAAAAATCTGAAACTCTCATTGCGGTTTCTGCAATCTCGTATCCTGTATAGGTAGCTCGTTCACATACAATGAGGATCGCCAGCAGAGGGATTACAAAGCTAATAATATTATCTTTCATGCGACTAATTACTTCCGCCCCGTTCTCGGCCGCGATATCTAGTTACTTTAATTGGCTATAATCAAGATAACAGCGGCGCGACCTTTAATTCCGATCCCTTTTGTTTGCAGTTTGGAATTCGGAGTCGTCAAAAGTAATACTGATTCGGAAAACTTTTTCCGCGCGCAACTTTATTTTCAATGTCGAAAATCAAAGTCATTATAAATTAATGGACTATCTCGTATAGCGTGTAATCGATGGAAAAACACGTCTATTACATACGCGTGCATACCCAATAACCCGCGAGCCTGGGGTCAAAGTGCCCGCGATTCCCATCTCGTCAGCGCTGCGAGTTATTCCTTTGAATAAACATCATAAAGCGCCAGGCGCGAGATGAGCGTCACAAGTGAACTTTTGAAATTTTCGAGTGTAGAATCACTCTCGCCGAGTCGGCGCTGAGTCTCAAGACGCGATATATGCCGGCCATGCTCGGCTCGCGCTTTACATGCTACATATTCGCTACCGCTCGCTCTGCAGAATTTAACGGAACATCAGTCTGCGAGCCTGTATCACTAATCGAATTATATGCACCGAGAATGACCTAATTTCGCCGGACACCAATACACAATAATAATAATACCGACTGCCATCATTCGTACACCTAACGATGAAAAATCGCGCAGGATTTCTATGCGCCGCGGAGACCCGTTTGCGGCGAAGAAGAAAGTGGTAAATGATTGTTGTAAAGTAGTCGCTGCTGCGGCGTCCAGCTCTCTCGCTCTAGCGCTTCCATTTCGAGCGCAATTATTTACTCCACAGCGATTCCCGAGCGGCGAATCTGCTTCTCCATTCGCCTTTCCTCGCTGAATTATATTTAAACAGCACTAAACTCCGCGGCGTATTCTAATTCTGTGTTTACTGATTCCAGGAACAGATCGCGCGGAGCTGAATAGCGTCAACTTCGAAAAAAAGGAAAAATATAATCGCATAGGCTGCGCTGGCGCACGTGCTTACGCGCAAGGTCAGAAGTCGAGGTGTACAGCCATACCGGGTACAACAGCGGAATAAAAAGAAGGATCGAAAAAGATAAACGAACGCCGAGGACTTTTCTTCCTTTTCGTGTGCGCAGCGCGTAGCGCCTCGGCGATACAGATTTTAAGCAAAAATTAAGGTTTATGACCTACATAGGTATGTGACGCCGCAGTCGTTTCACGAGGCATTAAATCGCGGCTACGCACGGCCCGGATTTTATTGCCTGAAGCATCGACGGAGCCGAACGAAACGAAACGAACGGCTCAGGAAGCAGAAATCAAGCGAGAGCGAGAGAGAGGGAGTGGTATCAACTTTAAATTTAATCTCTCCCGTAAAGAGAACCGGAAATTTTAGTAACCGGCTTTTCGCTATGCTAAACTTTATCTCGCCAGTCGGAAAAGCTCACATTCCGTAAGCGGTCAGCCGCGAGCGCGGATAGCCGTAAATTACGGGCCACGTTATATTTCTCTCTTTTGGAAACCTTAACCGCGATTAAGTTCAATTCTTCGCCTCGAAATGTCATAACCCATACGATCTTTGCTTCCGCCAGTTCGCACAAAATCCTCACAGCCGCAGCCCAGAGTCATTATCAAAGCGAGCCCAGTCTCGCATGACGCGGGCATACATCGGAAATCGAATTAAACTTAGCGACCAATCACCAGCGTCAGTCAGCTTCACTACTTCCAGGGCAACATGGATTACTCACGCCAGTTTTCCCAATTCCGAATGATCGGCCCCGCCCAAAACAATGCAAAAAGAAGAAGGAAACAAGAGACAACGGATATAAAAGAGATAAGAGTCGTCGTCGAGGGGATAAGAGGAGGCGCATTTATGCCGAGCAGCGCGTCCTTCCTTTATTTTTCCTCGTGCCGCAGGTTACGACGCGCTTTATACGTTCGTCTGGTGAACTAGCGCTGCAATATTAATGTAAATTTGAGGCTGTCGTCGTTGCCGCCGTTAAGCGTAACACTCTCCATTAATTTACGACGACATGCGCTGTATCCACGTCCCGCGATACTTATCCTGGCGAGCTCCCAGCGTTGTTACGAGAGCGAAACTTCATGATTAGAATGGTTTCGCCTCGGCGCGGATTTGCATTCGAAAATTAATTTTATATTCTTTCC